>NC_086445.1:408281131-408581131 GCF_028390025.1 Pseudophryne corroboree | reverse complement strand
TCTGTGCCGAGCGAAGCGAGGCACCTTGCCCGAAGCATGGCGAGCGACGCGAGCCATGCGAGGGGACATGGTGCACTAACTGGGGTTCCCGGTCACTCTACGAAGAAAACGACACAAAAAAACATAAAACAACTCATGTCGACCTTTTGACCTGTCGACCTAGAACATGTCGACCTTCTGACCCTGTCGACCTATAGTGGTCGACCTAAATACCTAGACACTGTCGATCTAATGATCCACACCTGTTTAAAATAACTTTCCATAGATATAGCTTTAGCCAATCAAAATTATAACTACAGAAACGTACAGTACTGTACATTGCTTTTTGTTAACATGGGTGCTGCTTTTTGTTTTTAATTCTGAATTTGTATTCTTATGAATGGGAAATAGAACTGTAAGGCTGCTTGTTTCATTGTTTATATTTACATTACTAAATAATAAGTTACACAATTTACTTTTTGTATATGTAAAAGTTGCCACTACAGTATGTCAGCATTTGCTACAACATTTAGTGATTGGTACATAGGGGAAATTTCACTTTGCTTTACATTGTGATGACCGTGTGTAACATAGATTGTCTGAGTTTTATTGCTGCTATAATCTTGCCTTAGCTATTTGACATTGCTAACGTTCATCCTGATAAATGAGCTGCTGATTTTATGCATTTCCTGTCCCACAGTATTTGTTTCCCTAGAGATTATAAATCTTCTAGAAACAACTGCGATGTAATAATGCATCAAGGGGCAACTGCCATCAGTAATTAGTATTTTAAGATATTGTTTAAAATTAAATATAATTGAATTGTGCTATTTTTTTCACTACATACTGTATATCATTTTATCATGGGGGCTTACGCATACATCTGCGCAGATATATGTAACCGAGATCTCTGAATTCTAAGATATTGTATGGGATTTAAATCCGGTTACTGCTATCATTCAGGGTGCTGGGGGAAACAAAATGTGTTCTTTTTCTTGCTTAGAAATACCCCTCCCTTTCAAGCACCTGAATGATATCACTAAGCTTATTGAGCATCCACCACTATATTTGCTTATCATTTTATACAGTACATCATTTGTATACATTATTTTATAGCTTAATAACCTGTAATTTTCACTCTGCGACAGGTTTTTACTACTATCAATGAAGAAGCCATAGGTTATGTCTTTAGCAATCAACAAACTATAATAATTTTGTCATATTCAATTCTACACATCTAACAAAAATAGCTGATACTTCTTTAAGCATTCTTATTTATCAGTGCTTAGAGAATGATTAAATTGTAAAAGAAAAAGTACCAGCCAATAAGCTCCTAACTGTCATTTTTCAAACAAAGCCTATAAAATGTAAGGCAGAAGCTGATTAGCTAGTACTATATCTCGCACAAATTTATCTCTCCCCTGTATATAGTAACTGTTACCACAAACTATGATCAATGAATCATGAAGTTAAACAATTATGCATTGAACTTGTGTATGAAAAACCCCACACCTCTAGCAAACATGGACCCTATTATATTTGCGATGCATGTCTGACTTTCATACACAAGTTCAATGCATAATTGTTTAATTTCCCCCAGCACACTAAATAGTAATTGCAACAATACCTGAAAAACTATATGGTAATAGAAATTCAGAGATATATGTGGCATGCATTTGCAAATACATGGTAAGCCTCTGGGCTACTTCACAGCTTCTCTGATACCGGCATTCCCTACACTGCGTGGTGACAGCACCCATTCTATTGAAGAAGAGATGATACTAGATTAGCAACTGGAATGATGAACCAAATGGAACCGGAATGCAAGCCGAACTAGAACCGGAATGGACTGAAATGCTGACTGGACTGGATCCAAAATCTTGACACTGAAGAGTCCTTGAGATATAATTCAGAGTACTTAGTATTCACCAGACTGGAACTGAATCAGAGCAAAGTCACTGGAACATAGCAGCTCAGCACAAAGCTGTTACTTCCTGAGAAGAGACTGTTATACTGGCGAATTGTTGTTCACAGGAAGTCCCCCTTTATAGTAGACAGATTGGATGCTGCGATCAGCTGACGAAAGGAAGCTCCTGGATTGGTAACTGGAAGGTCAGCTGACATAAATCAAAATGGCATGCCCTCCAACATTTTACACATAAAAATCGGTACAAATTAGGAAATGGGACGTGACCTCAGGTAAAGGGGGCATAGCCACGCCCCTTTTCCTATAATTTCAATGGAAGTTTGGAGAGCCAAAAATCGGTACAGACCATAAAAAAAGGTACTGTACCTGCTAAAAAGGTACAGTTGGAGGGTATGAAATGGTAGCGCCCAGGTCCGGTTTTGGAGGGAACTCCTGCTAAGGCCCAAACACCAGGAAGTGAATACAATGGAGGATCAATACTGAGACAGCGGACAGCAGCACTATGAAGAGCTATGCACACAGAGACAGCAGCAGCTGCTGGAAACTCATGTGGGATCAGTGCCAGTGGACCTCTGCTTGAGCCGCTAGCGTTGTCTGGAAACAGTGCGCACGGACCTCTGTGCCAGCAAGGACATATATCACAATGGTAAGAAACTAGTTTTAAAACTACAGAGTGTGACACCAGGGACACGCTCAGCAGCCAATTACTATCAGCCTGTGACTGCAGCCAAACACTACCAGCCTGTGACAGCAGCCAATCATTACCAGCCTGTGACCTCAACCAATTGCTACCAGCCTGTGGCGGCAGATCAGTAAATACTGAATTTTTTGGGGTAGGGAAGCAAACAGTGTGTGCTAGCTGTCCTGTTTTTTATACTGTTTATGGGGATCCCCCCATTCTCAATACAAGCTATTCTCCTCCCACCACCCAAAGAAAAGTTTTGCTTGTATACAGGGCCGGCAACAGAAATCTTGGGGCCCGGTACACTGATATCTCTGCGGGCCCCCCCCTCCCCAACCTACTCCCCCTTCCCCCTTGACCTCAGACCCACACATACCTGCCTGCAAACCTAACCCTTCCCCCGCAGCCTAACCCTAACCCTCCTTGGCATACTTACGTTCGGGATGCCGGCGTCACCATTCTGACTGCCGGGATCCCAACTACATTCCGTGGGAAACAGTCCTTTAAGAAGCTAAAATGGTAAATAAATACAACCCAGGCGCTTGAAATGGTGTGCTTTGCTGCAAGCTGCCACCATAAAAAGGGGGTAGTCAGACCCACAATAAACAATATATAAAAAGAAAGAGATGGTGGCGCTGATAAATGATTTCTTGACTGGATAGAACAATATTAAAATAATTATAGATTGTATAACAACAATGGCATTAATCAATAAAATAAATCTCACATAACATAAACACCCTGGATAAGCATATTTAACATATAATTCTATTAATATTGTTTTATCCAGTGCATCAAGAAAACATTTATCAGCTACTTTCAGAAGCCTAGTTCCAAATCCCCAAACTCCTGGAGAGCCAAGAGCGCACACTTACCAATATACACAGCTGCCTGCCGCTATCCAGACAAGGCTCCGAGACTCCAGACAGCCTGAGGCTGTTGTATTCCTCAAGTCTGTCTGTGAGCTGCGCCGGCCGTGCGGTCTCTATAGCCGATTGAAGTCCCGCTCCTGCTCGGCTGCTCCTCACAGCAGAGACACAGGGCGGTCGGGGAGGAGAGAAGTGGAGGACGCAGCGGTGTCGCGCATAGCCCGGCGCGACGTCGCTGCTCACGGGGACTTCAGGAGTTCCGGACAGCTGACCTGGGGAGATGGGAGCTACACACAGCGGGCGGCCGGCGAGATGCCGCGATATCAAAACGTATACCTACAATTACAAACGTGAATCCATGCTGCACTGCTGCAGGTGGACCTTGGGGCCCCTCACAACGTCGGGGCCCGGGATGGATGTCCCCTTTGACCCCCCCTGTCGCCGGGCCTGCTTGTATAGCATCAGAATATAATATACACAGTCCTCTTAATTTGCTATAAACAATTTAAAAAATATATATTTTTAGAGCACATTGGGCTTGACTTTGAGTAAAAATCAGCCACGTCTATGTGTGCGTCTATAGCCACTGTAGCATCTGTGAGATTATGCTAATACTGATACAAGCCCCTCCCTGGTGTACAGCTGTGTGTCTGAATGTGCAAGTTCTGAAACTCCACTTTGAGCATCTTCAAATGCTGTATTCCTGCTTGGTGCTTTAGATGAAGCTATCAAAATTTGCACCAGCGTCATGCCAGGTGTAGAATCTTCCATAGACTATGGCTTCCAATACTAGTGCTTATGTATCTGAGTTTGCATCCACATCAGTGCCACTCCCATAACATGTCCATAAGAAAGTGCTTCTCCGTGCATCTAAATTGCCACCTCCCAGCCACTGCCCAGGGACACACAATATATTTCTGGGAGCGTGTGTCTCCATGGGAGGCATGAAACTTTTTAGCTATTCAGAAGCATGCCCTATATATATACATATATATATATATATATATATATAAGTGTCCAGCAATAACAGCACACGAAGAGTCTTTCAGCAAGTAGAAGTGTATTTAGAAAATTGACGTTTCGGAGCAACACGCTCCGTCCTCAGAATAAACACATATAAAGAACAAAAGACAAACTTACCCCCTTATGTAGAAACCCACCGCACCAGACAGCCGTCCCAGTACTTCCGCCGCCGCGTCCCGTCACCTCATGCTGAAGGTGCCACGTCACATCCGGAAGCCAGCTGAGCGGTTGCCTAGGAAACAACCGCATGCGTTCCAACTCAGGCCGGCGTTACAGACCATCCTTGACGGGCTAGCACTGCTCGAATGAGGGAGGGATCTATCGGGGAAAGGAAGAAAAGGAACGGTGCACATATTAAAACAGACATAAAAACAAGATAAAGCACCATTGACCTAGCACGGAAAGAGACACAAATATATAAAACAGTCATCATAACAGATATGAGAAACCAATCATTATAGACCTAACAGACCTATATACAGGGAAGAACAACTACGACATAGGGGATTGAATATAGATTACATCAGTGTGTTCCAGTTGATCTTCTCATTAAGGCCACCAGGAGAGGTAGTACCCAACCTGGTGATCCACCGGGCTTCTTTAATTAATAAAGTTTTGGCCCTATCCCCACCCCTAAGTGTCACAGGAACATGGTCCATAATAAAATAGCGGAGAGATTCTAAGGGATGGCCTGCCTTTTTAAAATGTTTAGCCACGGGTTGATCAACCAGTTTCCCCTCAAGGGTCAACTTGATGGCAGATCTGTGGGCAGCCATCCGTTCCGAAAATTTCCGGATGGTCTGCCCAACATAGAACAGGCCACAGGGGCAAACGATGATATATACAACATAAGAAGTGGAACAAGAACAAACCTAATATCATATTTCTTCTGGCAATGGGGGTGTTGGAAGGATTTGCAGTTAAACATAAACTGGCAAGTGGCACAGCCACTGCACCGATAACATCCAGGGGCTTTATAATGTACATTGGGGATCTTGGGGACTCCCATACCTGTGATAACGGTTTTGACAATCCGGTCCCTAATATTCCTCCCCCTTCTAAAAGCCATCATGGGTACAGATTGATTGAGGCCCTTAAGCTCATGGTCAGTGGCAACTATAGGCCAAAGTGCCCGGGTCGCCCGTCTCATGATGGGATTGGAGGTTGAAAAATCACATGGAAAAGGGATCCTGTATTTACGCATCTTATTGGCCGGATGCAGTAACAATTGTCGTGGCATCAATACCACATCATCTTTTTGGGACAAAAGAGACTCTTTATCATATCCACGTGCCAGGAATTTAGAGATAAGAACATCAAGTTCCTTATTAAGAACAACAGGATCACTGATGATCCGTGCTAGACGCATCATCTGTGAATGCGGTAGACCCTTTTTGAGCGCTTCCGGATGGAAACTGGAAGCCATCAGAATGGTGTTCCTATCAGTTGGCTTATGGAACACCTCTGTAGTTAGTATACCATTATTAATCTTAATCGCAACATCCAGGAAATGTGCTTCACTGGTGCTACAAGAGAAAGTAAATTTAATGGGAGAGTCATCAGAATTAATAGTCATCATTAAATCTCTGAAAGCCCTTTCACCCCCTGTCCATAACAAAAAAATATCATCAATGTAGCGACAGAATAATAAAATACTGTCGCTAATATTGTGATCAGAAAAAAATATATTTTTCTCCTGTGTAAACATATATACATTTGCGTACGATGGGGCCACCGGGGACCCCATCGCACATCCCCTAAGTTGTAGATAGAACCTACCGTCGAATAAAAAATAATTACGTCGGAGGGTCAATTCTAAAAGGGTCAAAAAAAGGTCATGGTTAAACACATCTGTAGATAAATGCATATTAAGAAATGAAGACATAGCAGCCAAACCTTCTATATGCGGGATCACAGTATACAGACTACAAACGTCCAAACAACACAGAAGTGTCCCTTCAGGGAGCTGGCCAATTCCCTGTAGTTCCAGCAAGAAGGAGGTGGTATCTTTCAGGAATGTAGATTGAAGAGGGAGAAACGGCTGAATAATGGAATCCAAAAACTGTGCCACAGATCTATACAATGATTCAGGGGCCGAAATGATCGGCCTACCAGGGGGTTTGGAACTATGTTTGTGCAATTTAGGCAAAGTATACAGTACTGGAACCTTGGGGTGTCGTATAGATAATGCTTTAAGCATTTTCGGGGGCAATTTCCCTTCCTGTATAGCCGTTTGAAGAATGGACTCAAGTTCCCTCTGGTACTGAGATGTAGGATCGGTGGTCAGCTTGCGGTATACTTCCTCTTGCGACAATTGTGAGTAGATTTCTGCCTTATAGTATTCGAGGTCAAGCACAACAATGGCCCCGCCTTTATCGGCGGGCCTGATCACAATGTCCTGATAGGACCCCAATGCGGTCAGAGCTGCAGACTCATCTTTAGAGAGATTAAACTTAATCTTAGAGGGAGCAGATGTAAATTTAGTAATTGACTCATCAAGGAGTCTATGGAATGATTTCAACGAGGCATTTGTAGAATAGGGATCAAAGGTAGATCTCAAAGCCTTTATAAGAAAGTTAGAGAAAATGGACGTCTCAGTCTGCATCTCATTGTCCTGGAAATGTTCTTTAAGGTGTAGTCTACGAGAAAAGGCGTGTAAATCTCTAGACCAATTGAAGGAGTCATGCAAGCTGGTGGGGACAAAACTCAGTCCTTTATTCAGAACCGCCATTTCGGTGTTGCTGAGAGTGCGTTTAGATAAATTAAAAATCAACGGTTCTTGCGTTGTGTCACGGCTCTTACCCCTTTTGTTTTGGCCACCCCTGCGGGTGGCAGAGATTTTATGGGGGTTGCGGAATCTCGTGAACTGCCCTCTAAAGGGACACTCGTAGTTGCCACACCTTCATCCAGCTCTGAAGTAGCAAATTCGCTCTCAGAACTGGATTGATTAGGAACATTTTTGCGGTTCGATTTACGGAACCAAGGTCTTCTCATACGTGATGGTTTTTGATTATGTTCAGAAGTATTTGTCCCAGACAGCCATCGGTATACTTGGTTTTCGTCATAATCAGTATCCACCGTAAGCTTCTTATTTCTTTTGAATTTCAAAAGATCTTTTTTGTATTGTGTGCACTGATTCTCCAATTTAAGTATCCAATCTTGGGTTCGATCCTCCTCCAAGGTAGCATATAGGTCTTTTTCAAAGGTCTCAATCTTGGATCTGGTAATAGAAAATTCCTTGTTGGCTTCATCGATTACTAAAATCATCAAATCGAAGGCACACTTGTTAAGTATCGCAATCCAACGTCGGACAAAATCAGGGTTATTGCGTCCTATAGTAGGTACATTGCGCACCCTGAATCCACGTGGAATTTTGTGCTCGCGATAATATTCCGACAAAGTGCTGCCATGAAGGGAAAAGTCTATCTCACGTCGTTTAAGTTTCCAGATTTGATGATACAAAGACTCAGAGTCCAGTGATTTATCAGACAATAAAGGAGTTTCCTTAGAGAGAATCTGTTCAATTTCAGCATCAGAGAAGCTAAATGTCTCCCCCCGTGTCCGTGACCACTAAGTTGCGGCAACCTTGAATTTCCTGTGAGGCTGACATCATATCTTAAGCACTGCCTCAAACCATGCAAGGGAAATGGGTGCACATATAGGCAAACGTGCAGAGTCACACAAACTGGGGACTGTCTCCAGAGAGAAGAAAACATACAGGTGGTGGTGCCAGGTAACGGGTGCTGTAAACCAGCACAAAATATTCATCCAGTGTGTACCGGCACTCACAAACATATATACAGCTTCCTCCGGTGCATGTCAAAATCCAAAATAAGTGTCCAGCAATAACAGCACACGGAGAGTCTTTCAGCAAGTAGAAGTGTATTTAGAAAATTGACGTTTCGGAGCAACACGCTCCGTCCTCAGAATCAGTGCCAGATTAAGGACCACATGGGCCTGGAGCTGAAATTTATGAAGGGCCTATTGTGTACCGTCGCAGGAGGTGTGACCAGCAACAGTGGGGTTGTGTCATTCAGGGCCCGCCACACATTGGGGCAGATGTATTAAGCCTGGAGAAGTGATAAAGCAGTGATAAGTGCAATGTGATAACGCACCAGCCAATCGGCTCCTACCTATCAATTTACATATTGGAGCTGATTGGCTGGTGCGTTATCACATTGCACTTATCACTGCTTTATCACTTCTCCAGGTTTAATACATCTGCCCCAATGTCCCTTATCCGAGTCAAAGCTGCCAATAATTCCAGCAGCCGCTCTCCAGCCGACAAGTAACTGCAGGTACTTTTTGGATTGAGAGCAGCTGCTGTAATTGTTGGTGGTCTTGAAATTGGTCTGGAAGGGGACCGAAGCATCGACACTTAAGGTGACTTTATGATTGACAGCCTTTATTACAACATGTGATGCAGGTTATACTGTTTCTGGTGGTCTTACATTTCCATTCTTTCTTCCATATCTATTTTTATATATATATATATATATAGATATATATATATATATAATACACATTGCGCCACATAGCCCCTTATACACATTGCGCCGGGTAGCCCGTTATACAAATTGCACCAGTTAGCTGTCACTCACCATCTGGCGACTGTGGTTCCCCGGCTCTATGTTCTTCTCGTACTTCCGCCCAGCGTGAAGCTGAGGGTGAGTGAGTAGTGGCATGAGGCGGCCGGCAGGAATGGGCCAGGAGAGGGAGGGTGGCCGGCAGCAGGAAGCGGCAGGAGGCACTGCGATGCAGGCAGCGACGGGTGCCGATGGTGCCTTTGTCACCCGCCCTGCTAGCCAGCACCTAAAACCGCCACTTGCGGAATCCCCCGAGCAGCAACCCTCCCCGTATTGGCCCCCTCACCCCACAGCCAACACTCCAACAAAGTCCCTCCCAGGGCAGCCAAATGCACAAGTAACCTCCAATGTGAGCAACCCAGTGTCTGTGCACACAACCAACCCCAGCAACATGCTCATATCACCACATACACACAAAGCCTGCCCCCCCCCCCACACACACACACACACACTCCCTAGTCCCTACACACACACACACACACAGTCCCTACACATACGCACACACACAATGCCTGCCCGCCACACACACTCCCTACACACACACACACACACACACACACACTCCCTACACACACACAGCCTATTTCCAGAGTCCCTACACATACGCACACACACAATGCCTGCCCCCCCCCACACACTCCCTACACACACACACTCCCTACACACAAACACAAAGCCTGCCCCCCCCCCCCACACACACAGCCTATTTCCAGAGTCCCTACATATACGCACACACACACAATGCCTGCCCCCCCCACACACACACACACACACACACACACAAAGCCTGCCCCCCCCACACACACTCCCTACACACACACACTCCCTACACACACACAGCCTATTTCCAGAGTCCCTACACATACGCACACACACAATGCCTGCCCCCCACACACACTCCCTACACACACATACTCCCTACACACACACACACACACACACACACACACACTCCCTACACACACAGCCTATTTCCAGAGTCCCTACACATACGCACACACACAATGCCTGCCCCCTCCCCACACTCCCTACACACACACACAGCCTATTTCCCCAGTCCCTACACATACGCACACACACACAGAGCCTGCCCCCCACACACACACACACACACACACACACTCCCTACACACACACAGCCTATTTCCAGAGTCCCTACACATACACAATGCCTGCCCCCCCACACTCCCTACACACACACTCCCTACACACACACAGCCTATTTCCCCAGTCCCAACACACACACACACACACACACACACACACACACACACAAAGCCTGCCCCCCCCACATACACACACTCCCTACACACACACACACACACACACACACCCTATTTCCAGAGTCCCTACACATACGCACACACACAAAGCCTGCCCCCCCCCACACACACACACACACACACACACACAGCCTATTTCCCCAGTCCCTACACATATGCGCGCACACACACAAAGCCTGTCCTCCCCCCCACACACACACACACTCCCTACACACACACACTGCCTATTTCCCCAGTCCCTACACATACGCACACACACACAAAGCCTGTCGTCGTCCCCCCCCACACACACACTCCCTACACACACAGCCTATTTCCCCAGTCCCTACACATACGCACACACACACAAAGCCTGTCCCCCCCACACACACACACACTCCCTACACACACAGCCTATTTCCCCAGTCCCTACACATACGCACACACACACAAAGCCTGTGTCCCCACACACACACACACAAAGCCTGCCCCCCCCCACACACGCACTCCCTACACACACACAGCCTATTTCCAGAGTCCCTACACAAATGCACACACACACACACACACACACACACACACAAAGCCTGTCCCCCCCACACACACACACACACACACACACACACACTCCCTACACAGACACAGCTTATTTCCCCAGTCCCCACACATACGCGCACACACACAACGCCTGTCCCCCCCCACACACACACTCCCTACACAGACACAGCCTATTTCCAGAGTCCCTACACATACGCACATCCACGCAAAGCCTTCTCCCCCCCCCCACACACACACACTCCCTACACACACACAGCTTATTTCCCCAGTCCCTACACATACGCGCACACACACACTAAGCCTGTCCCCCCCAACATACACACACAGCTTATTTCCCCAGTCCCTACATATATGCACACACACAAAGCCTGTTCCTCCCCACACACACACACACACACACACACACACTCCCTACACACAAATAGCCTATTTCCAGAGTCCCTACACAAACGCACACACACACACACGCACACACACACACACAGCCTATTTCCCCAGTCCCCACACACACACACACACACACACACACACACACACCGTGTACCCCCAAGCCCCTCCCCTCCCACACAGAGCCTGCCCCCTCTAATCACCATATACATACAGTCACCCTGTTCACGCCAGTTCCTACCCATACTCCCAGCCTGTCCCTTCCAACATACGTACCCTGTTCCCAACAGCCCTCCCACTCTCCTCCGTTCCCAGAGTCACACTGAGCCTTCCGGACACAGCATTGCACACAGATCAACCAGTCAGAGGCGTGGCCTAATTACGGACCCGTGACCACGCCCCCTTTTAGGGAACAAACCCCTACCATTAAACGAGTACCAGTACCACTAGCCGGCCCAGCAGAGGAGTCACGGTACCAGACAATCAGCTTGTCACTCTGCGTCCCAGCAAGCAAGTCCACCACTGCGCCGGCTGCTGTTATTATGCACGGTGGAGGGAAGGCGCTTGTGGCTATCTCACAGTGTGACAGCGCAGGGGAGGAGGAAATAAATCTTTCGGCACAGGGGGATCCTGTGGGCCTGTTTTGATGGGGGGGCCTGGAGCTGCAGCTCCACCCGCCCCATTGTTAATCCGGCTCTGCTCAGAATAAACACATATAAAGAACAAAAGTCAAACTTACCCCCTTATGTAGAAACCCACCGCACCAGACAGCCGTCCCAGTACTTCCGCCGCCGTGTCCCGTCACCTCATGCTGAAGGCGCCACGTCACATCCGGACACCCCAAGGTTCCAGTACTGTATACTTTGCCTAAATTGCACAAACATAGTTCCAAACCCCCTGGTAGGCCGATCATTTCGGCCCCTGAATCATTGTATAGATCTGTGGCACAGTTTTTGGATTCCATTATTCAGCCGTTTCTCCCTCTTCAATCTACATTCCTGAAAGATACCACCTCCTTCTTGCTGGAACTACAGGGAATTGGCCAGCTCCCTGAAGGGACACTTCTGTGTTGTTTGGACGTTTGTAGTCTGTATACTGTGATCCCGCATATAGAAGGTTTGGCTGCTATGTCTTCATTTCTTAATATGCATTTATCTACAGATGTGTTTAACCATGACCTTTTTTTGACCCTTTTAGAATTGACCCTCCGACGTAATTATTTTTTATTCGACGGTAGGTTCTATCTACAACTTAGGGGATGTGCGATGGGGTCCCCGGTGGCCCCATCGTACGCAAATGTATATATGTTTACACAGGAGAAAAATATATTTTTTTCTGATCACAATATTAGCGACAGTATTTTATTATTCTGTCGCTATATTGATGATATTTTTTTTTTATGGACAGGGGGTGAAAGGGCTTTCAGAGATTTAATGACGACTATTAATTCTGATGACTCTCCCATTAAATTTACTTTCTCTTGTAGCACCAGTGAAGCACATTTCCTGGATGTTGCGATTAAGATTAATAATGGTATACTAACTACAGAGGTGTTCCATAAGCCAACTGATAGGAACACCATTCTGATGGCTTCCAGTTTCCATCCAGAAGCGCTCAAAAAGGGTCTACCGCGTTCACAGATGATGCGTCTAGCACGGATCATCAGTGATCCTGTTGTTCTTAATAAGGAACTTGATGTTCTTATCTCTAAATTCCTGGCACGTGGATATGATAAAGAGTCTCTTTTGTCCCAAAAAGATGATGTGGTATTGATGCCACGACAATTGTTACTGCATCCGGCCAATAAGACGCGTAAATCCAGGATCCCTTTTCCATGTGATTTTTCAACCTCCAATCCCATCATGAGACGGGCGACCCGGGCACTTTGGCCTATAGTTGCCACTGACCCTGAGCTTAAGGGCCTCAATCAATCTGTACCCATGATGGCTTTTAGAAGGGGGAGGAATATTAGGGACCGGATTGTCAAAACCGATATCACAGGTATGGGAGTCCCCAAGATCCCCAATGTACATTATAAAGCCCCTGGATGTTATCGGTGCAGTGGCTGTGCCACTTGCCAGTTTATGTTTACTGCAAATCCTTCCAACACCCCCATTGCCAGAAGAAATATGATATTAGGTTTGTTCTTACTTGTTCCACTTCTTATGTTGTATATATCATCGTTTGCCCCTGTGGCCTGTTCTATGTTGGGCAGACCATCCGGAAATTTTCGGAACGGATGGCTGCCCACAGATCTGCGATCAAGTTGACCCTTGAGGGGAAACTGGTTGATCAACCCGTGGCTAAACATTTTAAAAAGGCAGGCCATCCCTTAGAATCTCTCCGCTATTTTATTATGGACTATGTTCCTGTGACACTTAGGGGTGGGGATAGGGCCAAAACTTTATTAATTAAAGAAGCCCGGTGGATCACCAGGTTGGGTACTACCTCTCCTGGTGGCCTTAATGAGAAGATCAACTGGAACACACTGATGTAATCTATATTCAATCCCCTATGTCGTAGTTGTTCTTCCCTGTATATAGGTCTGTTAGGTCTATAATGATTGGTTTCTCATATCTGTTATGATGACTGTTTTATATATTTGTGTCTCTTTCCGTGCTAGGTCAATGGTCCTTTATCTTGTTTTTATGTCTGTTTTAATATGTGCACCGTTCCCTTTCTTCCTTTCCCCGATAGATCCCTCCCTCATTCGAGCAGTGCTAGCCCGTCAAGGATGGTCTGTAACGCCGGCCTGAGTTGGAACGCATGCAGTTGTTTCCTAGGCAACCGCTCAGCTGGCTTCCGGATGTGACGTGGCGCCTTCAGCATGAGGTGACGGGACGCGGCGGCGGAAGTACTGGGACGGCTGTCTGGTGCGGTGGGTTTCTACATAAGGGGGTAAGTTTGTCTTTTGTTCTTTATATGTGTTTATTCTGAGGACGGAGCGTGTTGCTCCGAAACATCAATTTTCTAAATACACTTCTACTTGCTGAAAGACTCTCCGTGTGCTGTTATTGCTGGACACTTATTTTGGATTTTGACATGCACCGGAGGAAGCTGTATATATGTTTGTGAGTGCCGGTACACACTGGATGAATATATATATATATATATATATATATATACATATACACACACAGTATATATCACCACCAAGTGAATCAGAGGGCGCTTAGTTGCTTTCTAATAGACCAGCAATCCATACAGAAAGTTAATAAGTCTCAAAAAAATGTTTTAATAAAATGTACTCAGTTTAACACCAATAGATCAGCCAACCCTTTTTCACATACATATAGGTGGTCATTCCGAGTTGATCGCAGCCAGCAACTTTTTGCTGCTGCTGCTGCGATCAACTAGTCCACACCTATGGGGGAGTGTATTTTAGCTTAGCAGGGCTGCGATCACTTGTGCAGCCCTACTAAGCTAAAAAAATTACAACCAGACCAGCACTGGACATACTTACCCTGTGCGACGATCTATGCGATGCAGGAGACGGCTTTGACAACAGACATCCGCCCTCCGTTCTTCTGGACACGCCTGCATTTTCCTTACCACTCCCCGAAAAACAGTCTCCAACGGTCCGGATCCGCCCAGGTACACCTTCTGTCTGTCAATCTTCTTGCGGTCGGCTGTGCGACCGCTTTCTTCGTAGTTCTGGACATAACCCGGCGACCCCTGTCGCTGGGCAATGTCACGCACACGCAATGCGGCCACCGTGTATGCGCATTCTGGACCCGTTCGCACCGCAGCAACAAACCGCTGCAAGCGAATGGGTCGAAATAACCCCCATAGTCTTAAGCATAAGTTTATGTCAGGAGATAGTAAAGTGGGGTATTGCTTGTATTGCCATTCACAGCATGAATGAGACCATTTCATTTTTAACTGTACAGATCACCCCTCTGAAGAAGTCATTATAGGATGAAACGCGTCAGGTTTGTGAAGAGCAATACCACACTTTACTATCTTCTGACAGAAAATTATGCTTAAGACTATATGCATGTGAAAAAGGGTTTGCTGATCTATTTGTGTTAAACTGAGCACATTTTATTAAAACTTTTTTTGGAGACTTATTAACTTTCTGTATGGATTGCTGGTCTATTAGAAAGCAACTAAGCGCCCTCTGATTTATTTGGTGGTGATATGTGGTTTGAATCCTTACTAACAGGAGGATTGTTTTGGAGGTGCTGCTGTTCCAATAGCGCAAGATAAGGGCAGATTTGGGATTTATATATATATATATGTATATATATGTGTGTGTGTACAATTGCCGGCACTCTCTCCACAATAATAAAGATGTCTAGGTGCCTCCCAATTGGGCTCCCGACCATACAAACAGATTCAGCAAATGGTGACATTCACAGGACTTTAAACCATGTAAAAATGGACACGGAGGTCTCTGTTTCTAGCAATTGCTAGAAACAGAGACCTCCATGTCCGTTTTTACATGGTGTAAAGTCCTGTGAGTGCCACCGTTTGCTGAATCTTTATATATATATATATATATACATATATATATATATATATATACATATATTGGTATGGTCTGGCACTCACATATGAGTAGTAATTACTGGGGTGATCCTTTAGAGAACATACATCGCATAAATAGCAGCTAAGAGTGCATGATTTTGCAAAAGTGAATAAATTATACAATGTGCAAAATGTACACATAAGATACAAGATAGGATACAAGTATGCACCCGAAGCTAGCATGCTGGAGATTAAATACTTTGCCCACGCGGTAAATAGAAGTTCTACATAAACAAACATTGGATGAAATCTACAGGTATATAGATTGACACATATATACACATGTTAAACAGAACACATACACAAATGCACACATAAAACACATGCAGATATATATATATATATATATATATATACACACACACACACACACACACACACATCACATAGAATAGACACACATAGAAAACATACACATTCATAGAACACATACATACATACACACACACACACACAACACATAAATATACACACAGATAGAATATATACATATACTGTACATACACACACAAACACACACTTACACTTACACTGTCACTGTCACCTGGAGCCTGCCCTGAGGTCGGAATCTGTGGAGGAGATCATTGGCTGCTGGCAGAGCTGGGTGTCAGCGCCAAGGGGAACGCTCATAATTAGGCCCCACCACCTTGTGGCTATATGCCATAATTTGCGGGTCGTTGGGGAGGCGGTGGAGCCAATATGACACCATTCTATGTGAAATGTCATATTGGCTCCACCCCTCACCACGAATTGCAGCATATAGCTGTGAGGGCGCGGGGCTTCAATCGCTGGCAGTTGGAACCCGCCAGATTTAAAAAAATACATTTGGTCCATCAGTGGGGGGGTTTCTGGGTACTCAGAACCCACCCCTGCATGCGCTTTTGCCATGTTGACCTTTTGACCCTGTTCACCTCTTCTACCATCTACCTTTTCCATGATCTTTTGACCCTGACGACCTAATGCATCTCGTCCATATGGGGTCGATCTATTGACTGTCTATCTAATGTATGCAGATCTTTTATACTACACCCCAAATGGAGGAGGGTCATTGTGGGAGCAGTGTGGCTATAGAAGAATCCTAGAGGACGGGAAGCAATCACGAGACCGCCTGTCTAGATCCCGGCGATCACAATGCCGCCGCCAGAATCTTGACAGGCAGTGAAATGCCGCCGCCGGAATCCCGGGACCACAGGCTTTTCTCCCTCTATGGGTGTCCACGACACCCATAGAGGGAGAATATAACCAGTATGGCGAGCACAGCATGCCCACAGCGTGGTGGGCACAGTGGGCCCACAAGGGGCTTTCTAGCGCTCGCCCTGCTGCAGGCATACTGGTGTCTAGGATCCCGCTGTCGGGATCATGACAGCTGGGATCCCGGCCATCAGTATTAATGTATGTATTCCGAGAGGACACAGATAGTGTTATAGGCTGTAGGATATTAATACCTGTGACGAGATGGCAAGTGCTGAGCAGAGGCAGCAAGGCTGCATAGTAGTGTTTGGAGGCAGTGTGTGAGAATCCTGGAGGGAACAGAGAGGACACAGTAGAGTCATACTTGCCTACCTGACCCTCTCCATGAGGGAGAAAATGCTCTGTTCCTGGACTTTCCTGGTAATGTATGATTGCCATCACCTGTGGTGAGCTAGTTAATTGATAAGAAAGGTGTTTCACCCACCACAGGTGATGGCAATCATACATTACCAGGAAAGTCCAGGAACAGATAATTTTCCCCCTCATGGAGAGGGTCAGGTAGGCAAGTATGAGTAGAGTGTATTATAGCCCTTAATATATTAACCACATTGAGGAGGGATAAGTGAAATGGCTGCCAACGGAACAGTGAAATCTGAGGATTGATAATGTACCTTTGCTGTGGAGTGGAGTGAGCCTGCCTGTGTGAGAGATTTATCAGGCCACATGTGCCTGCAGCTGGAGTGTGGAGAAGACTGTACATAGGGCCTAATTCAGCAAGGATAGTACATGTGCGAAAAATCGCACATCTACGATCCATTACACTAACACATGCGGGGGGATGCCCAGCACAGGACAAGTCTGCCCCGCATACCGGATCCAGCCCCCCCTCCCCCACACACACATGCAAAAGCATCGTACAGTGGCGATGCTTTCGCATGTTTAGAGTAGTCCTCTGCCTGCACAGCCTAGCTGGTAAGGCAGATGGCTACCCGCCATATTTTGGGTCCCAGTGGTTGCATATGACATCACGCAGCCACCGTGGCCCGCCCCGCAAATGGTCTGGACACGCCTGCATTGTCCAGACCGCACCCCCTAATGCTTGCACGACGCCCCTTAAATGTTGCTGCGACATCCCCTTGCACCCCGCGAATGCCTCTGCCTGTCAATCACTCAGAGGCATTCACAGATGTGAGATGCCGTCACATCTCACAGTTTGTGTATGCGCATTATGGCTTCTGCACGTGTGCACACTTCACGGGCACCAGCATGCGAATGCTGCAGCAGCAGCGTTCCATGCTGAATTAGGCCCACGGGGGCAGATGTATTAACCTGGAGAAGGCATAAGGAAGTGATAAACCAGTGATAAATGCAAGGTGATAAACGAACCAGCCAATCAGCTCCAATATGTAAATTAACAGTTAGAAGCTGATTGGCTGGTGTGTTTATCAACTTGCAATTATCACTGGTTTATCACTTCCTTATGCCTTCTTCAGGATAATACATCTGGCCCACAGTTATTTAACATGCAACTAATCTTTGCAACCGGTAAGCTTAAAATATACAGCTTTTACCATCTGCTACAAGTATTGCTCTGGAGGAAGTTGGCGATGTAGAGCTTGTAAACGTTACGCTTATTGTGCTTGAGGATATGGAGGCGTATAATTAAAGTTTCTTGTTCTTTCATCACGAGATGATCTGGCACCCAAATTCTATGAGATCTGCATTGCACCCCATGTATGTACATCAGTATCCACCTTATATATTGCTGTATACCTGCATGTGCAGGGATCCTCTCGTTATCTATGACCATACCCAAAAACTAACTGGGATGAGATAACAGTGCCAGTAAGATGTGTTTGTCCAACTGCGCACCACACAGAGCATTGTTTAAATTCACATCTTACCTGAATATTGTGGCTGGCCATGTCCATCCCTTTATTTCCATAGTCTATAGTCACATGGTTTCCATCAGTAGAATAATGCGCCATTCACAAAGCACATGTCATCTCAACTTGGTTCCACGAAGATGACAATGAGTTCACGGTACTCGAATGGCCATTACAGTCACCAGATAGCAACACAATAAACACCTTTAAGATGTAATGAAATGAGGATGTACAGCGGACACATTTGCAGCAACTGTGTTATACAGTAATGTCAGTATAGACCAGAATCTCTAATGAATGTTTTCAACACTTGCCTCAATTTATGCCATGACGAATACAGCCGTTTCAGTAGGCATAGGGGGCCCTGCCCAGTACTAGCAAGGTGTAGCTAAGAAGTATATATATATAGTTCCAAACCACTGCCAAAATATGAATAAATCAGAGTAAAAAATAAAAAATAACGATGACTATTTTCCATACTCGCGTAAAAAGTATTTAATTATTATTGTTGGTGAGTGCAGGTTATCCTGTGATACTAATGTCAGCTTCATCATATCAGCTTGAATGATTACTGTTCTAATTTCTAATCTAGGAATGTCAGTAATTTAATGTGTGGCTGTATTCAGTAAATAAGATAACAAGACCTCCCATTGCATAAATGTATTCAACTTGTACATATACGTATAATCAATAGTATGGACTTGGTACAGATTAGTTTTCCACATAGTCCCGATACTTGTCTAAGCATTTGTTCCAAGGGTACACCAACACAACTATACCGGCATAGAGGAAATCAGTGTCAAACGCCAGAAGCCAGGTACCGAGCGTCAACACTTTTTCCTGTATTCCAGTTGCTCATTAACAATGTTGCACACAGTACCCACTGAGAAGTTCAGTTCGTCAGCAATATAACTAACTCAAATCCATTTGTCTTCCTGAACCAGATGTTCAATGCAACACAAATTGTCATCTGTGGTGGACGTGCTTGGCCGGCTGTATCATTGCTCATCTTGAATGTCAGTCTTTTCAATTATCAACATTATCACCATACACCTCGACAGTTGGCGATGAATACCAGCTGTTGATGTGCCCTTTAGATGCAGAGATCTGATCACACTATGCACCATGTTTCCATCAGCCCCGAGATCTTACAACTAATGTTGGGACAGTATGATTGATATGAGGTACAGTCTTATGGCCATGAGTGGAAGCAGTGGTCTACCTGCTCCGGCCTGGTGGGAAATTAGAATGATATAGAGAACAATACACATGTGAGAGGTCTTATTACCTTACTTATTTATCCACCCCCTATTAACTAGTATGTTTGCTTTCACAGCCTTGCATTTTTAAGCAATTATACATTTTTCTTTTTATAAGTTTCCGGGTTTTGTAGAACCGCAAATATTGGTTGTAGGATGCTCCATGCTCATTTTTACACAAACAGACTCACGTCCCAGCTATCAATAGGCATGTTTAATAAAAGTTAATCACGCAGTCTTCATGGACCACATTCTGTTATGTTCAAATGTTGGTCTCTAGAATTAATATCTCCAGGTTAATTACTTTCGGCAAACAGCAAGTGGTGCATTAAAGTAAATAAATTGTGAATGAAGTCCACAGTTGGAGCACTCCACTGCGAGTGTATAATGGGAATGAAGGTTATTAGAGCAAAGTCAGCACAATGATAGTCACAGCCACACTGTGTGTGTCTGAATAGGCTTACCATACTATCCCTTTAAACCGGACACTCATGAATTACACAGATTGTGTGGCTGACTGATTTCAAGCCTGCATTTCATCTGGTTTTAATCAGCAACAGATCCTGTGTAACTTATGAATGTCCCGGTTTAAATGGATGATATGGTAAGCCTATGTCAGAAATATCACTCACAATAACACATGGCAGCAGATTCAGCAACTAAAATGAATCCAAGGCACAGGTGCTCCCAATCACCGGACATCCTCTATCTTTACCCACTGTGGGGGGCTGATCTGGCAGCTTGTGTGAAGTTCCGTCCTGGAGCAGTTGGCCAGCGTCTGGCTGATCTTTGTCTGGCGGAGGATGAACATCAGGAAGCTGAGCGTGATTCTTAGTGTGGTTCTTAATATATCTATGGCAGGCACATCTCACTGCTATCTCTCAACAAATTACAGCAGCAAATCCCTATACAGGGTGCTCTAAATGCTTCAATATAAAAACAGGGGTCAGAGAACCATGTGGCCAGGCCCACGTGGCTAGTATTTGTGGTGCCGAAAAGCGATCAACATTTTTCACACTATCATAGAGCTTTATCAAGACATATTGATTCTCCTGGGTGTATGGTTGATTTATAGCACCCCTTAATTGCTTAAATAATTGGTCACAGGGACAGGATTAATATCCCAGCGGTCGGGATCCCGGCGATCAGAATACAGACGTGGGGTCCTGACCGCCGAGAATGCTGACATCTGCACCAGGGCTGTTCCCACTCATGGGTGTCCATGACACCCATAGAGTGGGAATAGATCTTGCGGCGAGCGCAGCGAGTCACAGAACCCACAAGGGGATTTCTAGCACTTGTCCTGCTGACACCATTCTGGCAGCCAGTATCCCGGCATCGGCATTCTGACCACCGGGATCCTGAGCACCGGGACTCTATACCTAACCCATAGATATTTGTGATGAATTTCATTGTTTGGGTATTGTTGCAGCCTCTATTACAGATCACTCATAGCAAAAGGTTAACCTAAAATACAAGGAGAAGCTGGTTGATTGTAATGTTGTTAAACTCAGTATTGTGGACCTAATTCAGAGTTGATCGCAGCAGCAAATTTGTTAGCAGTTGGGCAAAACCATGTGCACTGCAGTTGTGGCAGATATAACATGTGCAGAGAGAGTTAGATTTGGGTGGGTTATTTTGTTTCTGTGCAGGGTAAATACTGGCTGCATCATGTGAGTCAGACATCTCCTGCTGCAGCTCCGTCACCTCCCCCAGCGGCGCTGTATACTCCCGCGTGTCACGCTCGGCGTAAGTTGGGGTTCCGACAACCTAGTTTTGGCTGAAGGGACAGCTACCTGTGAGGAGAGTAAATGAGGTCGCTGAATGTAATTCCTCCTCATGGGGTAGAAGCCAAAATAAGTGTTAACGTTGGCCGGAGGGCGTAAAGAAAAGGAGGACATCGTAGGAAGATAACTGTAGTTATAATGAATAATCAGGCTGTACACGAATATTGGAGAAATTGAAGAAACTGGAAGAAGAGTCTATGGTTAAATGGCTTGAAGAGTGAAGCTAAAGAACTCCGGTAAAGAAGGACTGAAGACTGTGTTTTATGATTAAAAGACGAGGCTGAAGAACTTGGACTTTGAAGAAATGAAGACGTCTACGGGAACTGGCACCCTCCCTCTGAGACAGCCCCCTTTTGTAAGGGGAGAACACGCAGGATTGGCTGGACAGATTGGGAACTTCATTGGTAATACTCTGGTCTCCAACATGGCTGCCCCCAGCACAGGAGACATACACAGCTTTAGCCAGCTTCTGTCTCTGACACACTATACTGTGTCACCACTAGAGGACCTTGCCGCAGCGCCTGGCTCTCCAGACCCTCGGCCCCCGTCTACCGCACATCCGTCCAGGATGACCCGCCGCCAACAGCTCCCTGCCGCCGCAGCCGCGCCAACCAGCGGGACGGTAACCCGCGGGAGCACCCGCCGGAGGTAAGGCTCCAGAGCATGACACCGCGCCCTGGTTGCCGGGTACTTTCAGCAGAGGCTCCGATTTTCTTCAGTCAGGCACACACATCACTGCAGCTATCCAGGATCGCGTGGCCGCATTCAGGGAGGAGGTAAGTGGGTCCCCCACGCGGGACCCGCTGTAAACTGCGATCCGGCGTGGCCAGTGGGAGTTGGGCCGAGCGCGCTGGCGTTGACACTGTGGCAGTACAGGGACCCCACTAGACCACCAGGGCAAGGGCACAGGTCGGATTCTCTCAAAAATCCGTTTGCTAAGGCCCACAGTACCCGGTGGTGAAGTCCAGCAAGGGGATAAGGCTCTGACCTGTAGCACCTCCCCCAGCCCCAGGTCGCCATTTAGAATAAATGTTTCCGCCCTGGAGCTGCATATCTCTCTCTCCCTCACTCCCTGTCAGCGTTTGGGCACCATTAGGACAAGCTGAGCTGATCCTGGGACTGTTTGGTAAATCCTCCTCTGTAAAGCCACCTGCATGTCAGCGCTGTGCATTTTACAGGACCCTTAAGTATTCTATATGTCTGTTGACAGTGTTAGTTAAGAAAAAGTGCATTTAGTCAGGGTTATTTACTAGTACAAGTACCCTGTGATATACAGTACATCCAGTCTTTACTGTGCATTGTTATATCTATTGAGTGTATAGCTATACTTAGTATTACTCTGTATTGCTAGTCCAGTGCAGTTTTATTGCATGTCATAATGTCACATGTGTGTATGCATATAGCTGCTGTGTGACCTTAATTTCGTGTATCTCACTCAGATTGCTATCCCTATATTCTGTAACCTGAGGGGGCTAAATGCGTCAGGATTATTACTTAATAATATATAGGTGTTTCACAAGATATACTTATTGTGTATTTTTCTCTGTGATTTTTAGTCACCATATACCTCTGGAACTCTCTGGGGCAGATGTATTAACCTGGAGAAGGCATAAGGAAGTGATAAACCAGTGATAAGTGCAAGGTGATAAACACACCAGACAATCAGCTCCCATATGTAAATTAACAGTTAGGAGCCGATTGGCTGGTGCTCCTTGCACTGCTTTATCACTGGTTTATCACTTCCTTATGCCTTCTCCAGATTAATAGATGTACCCCTCTGTTTGTACAACACAGGGAGTTCTTGTCAGGTGTAGAGATGAGCGGGTTCGGTTTCTCTGAATCCGAACCCGCCAGAACTTCATGTTTTTTTTCACGGGTCCGAGCGACTCGGATCTTCCCGCCTTGCTCGGTTAACCCGAGCGCGCCCGAACGTCATCATGACGCTGTCGGATTCTCGCGAGGCTCGGATTCTATCGCAAGACTCGGATTCTATATAAGGAGCCGCGCGTCGCCGCCATTTTCACACGTGCATTGAGATTGATAGGGAGAGGACGTGGCTGGCGTCCTCTCCGTTTAGAATAGATTAGAGAGACACTTGATTTACTAATTTTGGGGAGCATTAGGAGTACTCAGTACAGTGCAGAGTTTTGCTGATAGTGACCACCAGTTTTATTTATAATCCGTTCTCTGCCTGAAAAAAGCGATACACAGCACACAGTGACTCAGTCACATACCATATCTGTGTGCACTGCTCAGGCTCAGGCCAGTGTGCTGCATCATCTATTATCTATATATAATATTATATATATCTGTCTGACTGCTCAGCTCACACAGCTTATAATTGTGGGGGAGACTGGGGAGCACTACTGCAGTGCCAGTTATAGGTTATAGCAGGAGCCAGGAGTACATAATATATTATATAGTGAGTGACCACCAGACACACAGTGCAGTTTATTTAATATATCCGTTCTCTGCCTGAAAAAAGCGATACACACAGTGACTCAGTCAGTCACATACCATATCTGTGTGCACTGCTCAGGCTCAGGCCAGTGTGCTGCATCATCTATATATATTATATATCTGTCTGACTGCTCAGCTCACACAGCTTATAATTGTGGGGGAGACTGGGGAGCACTACTGCAGTGCCAGTTATAGGTTATAGCAGGAGCCAGGAGTACATAATATTATATTAAAACAGTGCACACTTTTGCTGCAGGAGTGCCACTGCCAGTGTGACTAGTGACCAGTGACCTGACCACCAGTATATATAATATTAGTAGTAGTATACTATCTCTTTATCAACCAGTCTATATTAGCAGCAGACACAGTACAGTGCGGTAGTTCACGGCTGTGGCTACCTCTGTGTCGGCACTCGGCAGCCCGTCCATAATTGTATATACCACCTAACCGTGGTTTTTTTTTCTTTCTTTATACATACATACTAGTTACGAGTATACTATCTCTTTATCAACCAGTCTATATATTAGCAGCAGACACAGTACAGTGCGGTAGTTCACGGCTGTGGCTACCTCTGTGTCGGCACTCGGCAGCCCGTCCATAATTGTATATACCACCTAACCGTGGTTTTTTTTTCTTTCTTTATACATACATACTAGTTACGAGTATACTATCTCTTTATCAACCAGTCTATATATTAGCAGCAGACACAGTACAGTGCGGTAGTTCACGGCTGTGGCTACCTCTGTGTCGGCACTCGGCAGCCCGTCCATAATTGTATATACCACCTAACCGTGGTTTTTTTTTCTTTCTTTATACATACATACTAGTTACGAGTATACTATCTCTTTATCAACCAGTCTATATATTAGCAGCAGACACAGTACAGTGCGGTAGTTCACGGCTGTGGCTACCTCTGTGTCGGCACTCGGCAGCCCGTCCATAATTGTATATACCACCTAACCGTGGTTTTTTTTTCTTTCTTTATACATACATACTAGTTACGAGTATACTATCTCTTTATCAACCAGTCTATATATTAGCAGCAGACACAGTACAGTGCGGTAGTTCACGGCTGTGGCTACCTCTGTGTCGGCACTCGGCAGCCCGTCCATAATTGTATATACCACCTAACCGTGGTTTTTTTTTCTTTCTTTATACATACATACTAGTTACGAGTATACTATCTCTTTATCAACCAGTCTATATATTAGCAGCAGACACAGTACAGTGCGGTAGTTCACGGCTGTGGCTACCTCTGTGTCGGCACTCGGCAGCCCGTCCATAATTGTATACTAGTATCCAATCCATCCATCTCCATTGTTTACCTGAGGTGCCTTTTAGTTGTGCCTATTAAAATATGGAGAACAAAAATGTTGAGGTTCCAAAATTAGGGAAAGATCAAGATCCACTTCCACCTCGTGCTGAAGCTGCTGCCACTAGTCATGGCCGAGACGATGAAATGCCAGCAACGTCGTCTGCCAAGGCCGATGCCCAATGGCATAGTACAGAGCATGTCAAAACCAAAACACCAAATATCAGTAAAAAAAGGACTCCAAAACCTAAAATAAAATTGTCGGAGGAGAAGCGTAAACTTGCCAATATGCCATTTACCACACGGAGTGGCAAGGAACGGCTGAGGCCCTGGCCTATGTTCATGGCTAGTGGTTCAGCTTCACATGAGGATGGAAGCACTCAGCCTCTCGCTAGAAAACTGAAAAGACTCAAGCTGGCAAAAGCACCGCAAAGAACTGTGCGTTCTTTGAAATCCCAAATCCACAAGGAGAGTCCAATTGTGTCGGTTGCGATGCCTGACCTTCCCAACACTGGACGTGAAGAGCATGCGCCTTCCACCATTTGCACGCCCCCTGCAAGTGCTGGAAGGAGCACCCGCAGTCCAGTTCCTGATAGTCAGATTGAAGATGTCAGTGTTGAAGTACACCAGGATGAGGAGGATATGGGTGTTGCTGGCGCTGGGGAGGAAATTGACCAGGAGGATTCTGATGGTGAGGTGGTTTGTTTAAGTCAGGCACCCGGGGAGACACCTGTTGTCCGTGGGAGGAATATGGCCGTTGAAATGCCAGGTGAAAATACCAAAAAAATCAGCTCTTCGGTGTGGAGGTATTTCACCAGAAATGCGGACAACAGGTGTCAAGCCGTGTGTTCCCTTTGTCAAGCTGTAATAAGTAGGGGTAAGGACGTTAACCACCTCGGAACATCCTCCCTTATACGTCACCTGCAGCGCATTCATAATAAGTCAGTGACAAGTTCAAAAACTTTGGGTGACAGCGGAAGCAGTCCACTGACCAGTAAATCCCTTCCTCTTGTAACCAAGCTCACGCAAACCACCCCACCAACTCCCTCAGTGTCAATTTCCTCCTTCCCCAGGAATGCCAATAGTCCTGCAGGCCATGTCACTGGCAAGTCTGACGAGTCCTCTCCTGCCTGGGATTCCTCCGATGCATCCTTGCGTGTAACGCCTACTGCTGCTGGCGCTGCTGTTGTTGCCGCTGGGAGTCGATGGTCATCCCAGAGGGGAAGTCGTAAGCCCACTTGTACTACTTCCAGTAAGCAATTGACTGTTCAACAGTCCTTTGCGAGGAAGATGAAATATCACAGCAGTCATCCTACTGCAAAGCGGATAACTGAGTCCTTGACAACTATGTTGGTGTTAGACGTGCGTCCGGTATCCGCCGTTAGTTCACAGGGAACTAGACAATTTATTGAGGCAGTGTGCCCCCGTTACCAAATACCATCTAGGTTCCACTTCTCTAGGCAGGCGATACCGAGAATGTACACGGACGTCAGAAAAAGACTCACCAGTGTCCTAAAAAATGCAGTTGTACCCAATGTCCACTTAACCACGGACATGTGGACAAGTGGAGCAGGGCAGGGTCAGGACTATATGACTGTGACAGCCCACTGGGTAGATGTTAGAGATGAGCGCCTGAAATTTTTCGGGTTTTGTGTTTTGGTTTTGGGTTCGGTTCCGCGGCCGTGTTTTGGGTTCGAACGCGTTTTGGCAAAACCTCACCGAATTATTTTTGTCGGATTCGGGTGTGTTTTGGATTCGGGTGTTTTTTTCCAAAAACACTAAAAAACAGCTTAAATCATAGAATTTGGGGGTCATTTTGATCCCAAAGTATTATTAACCTCAAAAACCATAATTTACACTCATTTTCAGTCTATTCTGAATACCTCACACCTCACAATATTATTTTTAGTCCTAAAATTTGCACCGAGGTCGCTGTGTGAGTAAGATAAGCGACCCTAGTGGCCGACACAAACACCGGGCCCATCTAGGAGTGGCACTGCAGTGTCACGCAGGATGTCCCTTCCAAAAAACCCTCCCCAAACAGCACATGACGCAAAGAAAAAAAGAGGCGCAATGAGGTAGCTGTGTGAGTAAGATTAGCGACCCTAGTGGCCGACACAAACACCGGGCCCATCTAGGAGTGGCACTGCAGTGTCACGCAGGATGGCCCTTCCAAAAAACCCTCCCCAAACAGCACATGACGCAAAGAAAAAAAGAGGCGCAATGAGGTAGCTGACTGTGTGAGTAAGATTAGCGACCCTAGTGGCCGACACAAACACCGGGCCCATCTAGGAGTGGCACTGCAGTGTCACGCAGGATGGCCCTTCCAAAAAACCCTCCCCAAACAGCACATGACGCAAAGAAAAAAAGAGGCGCAATGAGGTAGCTGACTGTGTGAGTAAGATTAGCGACCCTAGTGGCCGACACAAACACCGGGCCCATCTAGGAGTGGCACTGCAGTGTCACGCAGGATGTCCCTTCCAAAAAACCCTCCCCAAACAGCACATGACGCAAAGAAAAAAAGAGGCGCAATGAGGTAGCTGTGTGAGTAAGATTAGCGACCCTAGTGGCCGACACAAACACCGGGCCCATCTAGGAGTGGCACTGCAGTGTCACGCAGGATGTCCCTTCCAAAAAACCCTCCCCAAACAGCACATGACGCAAAGAAAAAAAGAGGCGCAATGAGGTAGCTGACTGTGTGAGTAAGATTAGCGACCCTAGTGGCCGACACAAACACCGGGCCCATTTAGGAGTGGCACTGCAGTGTCACGCAGGATGTCCCTTCCAAAAAACCCTCCCCAATCAGCACATGATGCAAAGAAAAAGAAAAGAAAAAAGAGGTGCAAGATGGAATTATCCTTGGGCCCTCCCACCCACCCTTATGTTGTATAAACAAAACAGGACATGCACACTTTAACCAACCCATCATTTCAGTGACAGGGTCTGCCACACGACTGTGACTGATATGACGGGTTGGTTTGGACCCCCCCCAAAAAAGAAGCAATTAATCTCTCCTTGCACAAACTGGCTCTACAGAGGCAAGATGTCCACCTCATCTTCACCCTCCGATATATCACCGTGTACATCCCCCTCCTCACAGATTATCAATTCGTCCCCACTGGAATCCACCATCTCAGCTCCCTGTGTACTTTGTGGAGGCAATTGCTGCTGGTCAATGTCTCCGCGGAGGAATTGATTATAATTCATTTTAATGAACATCATCTTCTCCACATTTTCTGGATGTAACCTCGTACGCCGATTGCTGACAAGGTGAGCGGCGGCACTAAACACTCTTTCGGAGTACACACTTGTGGGAGGGCAACTTAGGTAGAATAAAGCCAGTTTGTGCAAGGGCCTCCAAATTGCCTCTTTTTCCTGCCAGTATAAGTACGGACTGTGTGACGTGCCTACTTGGATGCGGTCACTCATATAATCCTCCACCATTCTATCAATGTTGAGAGAATCATATGCAGTGACAGTAGACGACATGTCCGTAATCGTTGTCAGGTCCTTCAGTCCGGACCAGATGTCAGCATCAGCAGTCGCTCCAGACTGCCCTGCATCACCGCCAGCGGGTGGGCTCGGAATTCTGAGCCTTTTCCTCGCACCCCCAGTTGCGGGAGAATGTGAAGGAGGAGATGTTGACAGGTCGCGTTCCGCTTGACTTGACAATTTTGTCACCAGCAGGTCTTTCAACCCCAGCAGACCTGTGTCTGCCGGAAAGAGAGATCCAAGGTAGGCTTTAAATCTAGGATCGAGCACGGTGGCCAAAATGTAGTGCTCTGATTTCAACAGATTGACCACCCGTGAATCCTTGTTAAGCGAATTAAGGGCTGCATCCACAAGTCCCACATGCCTAGCGGAATCGCTCCGTGTTAGCTCCTTCTTCAATGCCTCCAGCTTCTTCTGCAAAAGCCTGATGAGGGGAATGACCTGACTCAGGCTGGCAGTGTCTGAACTGACTTCACGTGTGGCAAGTTCAAAGGGCATCAGAACCTTGCACAACGTTGAAATCATTCTCCACTGCACTTGAGACAGGTGCATTCCATCTCCTATATCGTGCTCAATTGTATAGGCTTGAATGGCCTTTTGCTGCTCCTCCAACCTCTGAAGCATATAGAGGGTTGAATTCCACCTCGTTACCACTTCTTGCTTCAGATGATGGCAGGGCAGGTTCAGTAGTTTTTGGTGGTGCTCCAGTCTTCTGTACGTGGTGCCTGTACGCCGAAAGTGTCCCGCAATTTTTCTGGCCACCGACAGCATCTCTTGCACGCCCCTGTCGTTTTTAAAAAAATTCTGCACCACCAAATTCAAGGTATGTGCAAAACATGGGACGTGCTGGAATTTGCCCATATTTAATGCACACACAATATTGCTGGCGTTGTCCGATGCCACAAATCCACAGGAGAGTCCAATTGGGGTAAGCCATTCCGCGATGATCTTCCTCAGTTGCCGTAAGAGGTTTTCAGCTGTGTGCGTATTCTGGAAAGCGGTGATACAAAGCGTAGCCTGCCTAGGAAAGAGTTGGCGTTTGCGAGATGCTGCTACTGGTGCCGCCGCTGCTGTTCTTGCGGCGGGAGTCCATACATCTACCCAGTGGGCTGTCACAGTCATATAGTCCTGACCCTGCCCTGCTCCACTTGTCCACATGTCCGTGGTTAAGTGGACATTGGGTACAACTGCATTTTTTAGGAGACTGGTGAGTCTTTTTCTGACGTCCGTGTACATTCTCGGTATCGCCTGCCTAGAGAAGTGGAACCTAGATGGTATTTGGTAACGGGGGCACACTGCCTCAATAAATTGTCTAGTTCCCTGTGAACTAACGGCGGATACCGGACGCACGTCTAACACCAACATAGTTGTCAAGGACTCAGTTATCCGCTTTGCAGTAGGATGACTGCTGTGATATTTCATCTTCCTCGCAAAGGACTGTTGAACAGTCAATTGCTTACTGGAAGTAGTACAAGTGGGCTTACGACTTCCCCTCTGGGATGACCATCGACTCCCAGCGGCAACAACAGCAGCGCCAGTAGCAGTAGGCGTTACACGCAAGGATGCATCGGAGGAATCCCAGGCAGGAGAGGACTCGTCAGACTTGCCAGTGACATGGCCTGCAGGACTATTGGCATTCCTGGGGAAGGAGGAAATTGACACTGAGGGAGTTGGTGGGGTGGTTTGCGTGAGCTTGGTTACAAGAGGAAGGGATTTACTGGTCAGTGGACTGCTTCCGCTGTCACCCAAAGTTTTTGAACTTGTCACTGACTTATTATGAATGCGCTGCAGGTGACGTATAAGGGAGGATGTTCCGAGGTGGTTAACGTCCTTACCCCTACTTATTACAGCTTGACAAAGGGAACACACGGCTTGACACCTGTTGTCCGCATTTCTGGTGAAATACCTCCACACCGAAGAGCTGATTTTTTTGGTATTTTCACCTGGCATGTCAACGGCCATATTCCTCCCACGGACAACAGGTGTCTCCCCGGGTGCCTGACTTAAACAAACCACCTCACCATCAGAATCCTCCTGGTCAATTTCCTCCCCAGCGCCAGCAACACCCATATCCTCCTCATCCTGGTGTACTTCAACACTGACATCTTCAATCTGACTATCAGGAACTGGACTGCGGGTGCTCCTTCCAGCACTTGCAGGGGGCGTGCAAATGGTGGAAGGCGCATGCTCTTCACGTCCAGTGTTGGGAAGGTCAGGCATCGCAACCGACACAATTGGACTCTCCTTGTGGATTTGGGATTTCAAAGAACGCACAGTTCTTTGCGGTGCTTTTGCCAGCTTGAGTCTTTTCAGTTTTCTAGCGAGAGGCTGAGTGCTTCCATCCTCATGTGAAGCTGAACCACTAGCCATGAACATAGGCCAGGGCCTCAGCCGTTCCTTGCCACTCCGTGTGGTAAATGGCATATTGGCAAGTTTACGCTTCTCCTCCGACAATTTTATTTTAGGTTTTAGAGTCCTTTTTTTACTGATATTTGGTGTTTTGGTTTTGACATGCTCTGTACTATGCCATTGGGCATCGGCCTTGGCAGACGACGTTGCTGGCATTTCATCGTCTCGGCCATGACTAGTGGCAGCAGCTTCAGCACGAGGTGGAAGTGGATCTTGATCTTTCCCTAATTTTGGAACCTCAACATTTTTGTTCTCCATATTTTAATAGGCACAACTAAAAGGCACCTCAGGTAAACAATGCAGATGGATGGATTGGATACTAGTATACAATTATGGACGGGCTGCCGAGTGCCGACACAGAGGTAGCCACAGCCGTGAACTACCGCACTGTACTGTGTCTGCTGCTAATATATAGACTCGTTGATAAAGAGATAGTATACACGTAACTATTATGTATGTATAAAGAAAGAAAAAAAAACCACGGTTAGGTCACTGGTATATACAATTATGGACGGGCTGCCGAGTGCCGACACAGAGGTAGCCACAGCCGTGAACTACCGCACTGTACTGTGTCTGCTGCTAATATATAGACTGGTTGATAAAGAGATAGTATACTCGTAACTAGTATGTATGTATAAAGAAAGAAAAAAAAACCACGGTTAGGTCACTGGTATATACAATTATGGACGGGCTGCCGAGTGCCGACACAGAGGTAGCCACAGCCGTGAACTACCGCACTGTACTGTGTCTGCTGCTAATATATAGACTGGTTGATAAAGAGATAGTATACTCGTAACTAGTATGTATGTATAAAGAAAGAAAAAAAAAACACGGTTAGGTCACTGGTATATACAATTATGGACGGGCTGCCGAGTGCCGACACAGAGGTAGCCACAGCCGTGAACTACCGCACTGTACTGTGTCTGCTGCTAATATATAGACTGGTTGATAAAGAGATAGTATACTCGTAACTAGTATGTATGTATAAAGAAAGAAAAAAAAACCACGGTTAGGTCACTGGTATATACAATTATGGACGGGCTGCCGAGTGCCGACACAGAGGTAGCCACAGCCGTGAACTACCGCACTGTACTGTGTCTGCTGCTAATATATAGACTGGTTGATAAAGAGATAGTATACTCGTAACTAGTATGTATGTATAAAGAAAGAAAAAAAAACCACGGTTAGGTCACTGGTATATACAATTATGGACGGGCTGCCGAGTGCCGACACAGAGGTAGCCACAGCCGTGAACTACCGCACTGTACTGTGTCTGCTGCTAATATATAGACTGGTTGATAAAGAGATAGTATACTCGTAACTAGTATGTATGTATAAAGAAAGAAAAAAAAACCACGGTTAGGTCACTGGTATATACAATTATGGACGGGCTGCCGAGTGCCGACACAGAGGTAGCCACAGCCGTGAACTACCGCACTGTACTGTGTCTGCTGCTAATATATAGACTGGTTGATAAAGAGATAGTATACTCGTAACTAGTATGTATGTATAAAGAAAGAAAAAAAAACCACGGTTAGGTCACTGGTATATACAATTATGGACGGGCTGCGGAGTGCCGACACAGAGGTAGCCACAGCCGTGAACTACCGCACTGTACTGTGTCTGCTGCTAATATATAGACTGGTTGATAAAGAGATAGTATACTCGTAACTAGTATGTATGTATAAAGAAAGAAAAAAAAACCACGGTTAGGTGGTATATACAATTATGGACGGGCTGCCGAGTGCCGACACAGAGGTAGCCACAGCCGTGAACTACCGCACTGTACTGTGTCTGCTGCTAATATATAGACTGGTTGATAAAGAGATAGTATACTCGTAACTAGTATGTATGTATAAAGAAAGAAAAAAAAACCACGGTTAGGTCACTGGTATATACAATTATGGACGGGCTGCCGAATGCCGACACAGAGGTAGCCACAGCCGTGAACTACCGCACTGTACTGTGTCTGCTGCTAATATATAGACTGGTTGATAAAGAGATAGTATACTCGTAACTAGTATGTATGTATAAAGAAAGAAAAAAAAACCACGGTTAGGTCACTGGTATATACAATTATGGACGGGCTGCCGAGTGCCGACACAGAGGTAGCCACAGCCGTGAACTACCGCACTGTACTGTGTCTGCTGCTAATATATAGACTGGTTGATAAAGAGATAGTATACTCGTAACTAGTATGTATGTATAAAGAAAGAAAAAAAAACCACGGTTAGGTCACTGGTATATACAATTATGGACGGGCTGCCGAGTGCCGACACAGAGGTAGCCACAGCCGTGAACTACCGCACTGTACTGTGTCTGCTGCTAATATATAGACTGGTTGATAAAGAGATAGTATACTCGTAACTAGTATGTATGTATAAAGAAAGAAAAAAAAACCACGGTTAGGTCACTGGTATATACAATTATGGACGGGCTGCCGAGTGCCGACACAGAGGTAGCCACAGCCGTGAACTACCGCACTGTACTGTGTCTGCTGCTAATATATAGACTGGTTGATAAAGAGATAGTATACTCGTAACTAGTATGTATGTATAAAGAAAGAAAAAAAAAACACGGTTAGGTCACTGGTATATACAATTATGGACGGGCTGCCGAGTGCCGACACAGAGGTAGCCACAGCCGTGAACTACCGCACTGTACTGTGTCTGCTGCTAATATATAGACTGGTTGATAAAGAGATAGTATACTCGTAACTAGTATGTATGTATAAAGAAAGAAAAAAAAACCACGGTTAGGTCACTGGTATATACAATTATGGACGGGCTGCGGAGTGCCGACACAGAGGTAGCCACAGCCGTGAACTACCGCACTGTACTGTGTCTGCTGCTAATATATAGACTGGTTGATAAAGAGATAGTATACTCGTAACTAGTATGTATGTATAAAGAAAGAAAAAAAAACCACGGTTAGGTCACTGGTATATACAATTATGGACGGGCTGCCGAGTGCCGACACAGAGGTAGCCACAGCCGTGAACTACCGCACTGTACTGTGTCTGCTGCTAATATATAGACTGGTTGATAAAGAGATAGTATACTCGTAACTAGTATGTATGTATAAAGAAAGAAAAAAAAACCACGGTTAGGTCACTGGTATATACAATTATGGACGGGCTGCCGAGTGCCGACACAGAGGTAGCCACAGCCGTGAACTACCGCACTGTACACTGGTTGATAAAGAGATAGTAGTATACTCGTAACAACTAGTATGACGACGGTATAAAGAATGAAAAAAAAACCACGGTTAGGTGGTATATAATACAATTATGGTTGGACGGACTGCCTGCCGAGTGCCGACACAGAGGTAGCCACAGCCGTGAACTACCGCACTGTACACTGGTTGATAAAGAGATAGTAGTATACTCGTAACAACTAGTATGACGACGGTATAAAGAATGAAAAAAAAACCACGGTTAGGTGGTATATAATACAATTATGGTTGGACGGACTGCCTGCCGAGTGCCGACACAGAGGTAGCCACAGCCGTGAACTACCGCACTGTACACTGGTTGATAAAGAGATAGTAGTATACTCGTAACAACTAGTATGACGACGGTATAAAGAACGAAAAAAAAAACCACGGTTAGGTGGTATATATTATAATACAATTATGGATGGACGGACTGCCTGCCGAGTTCCGACACAGAGGTAGCCACAGCCGTGAACTACCGCACTGTACACTGGTTGATAAAGAGATAGTAGTATACTCGTAACAACTAGTATGACGACGGTATAAAGAACGAAAAAAAAACCACGGTTAGGTGGTATATATTATAATACAATTATGGATGGACGGACTGCCTGCCGAGTTCCGACACAGAGGTAGCCACAGCCGTGAACTACCGCACTGTACACTGGTTGATAAAGAGATAGTAGTATACTCGTAACAACTAGTATGACTATGACGACGGTATAAAGAAAGAAAAAAAAAACCACGGTTAGGTGGTATATAATACAATTATGGATGGACGGACTGCCTGCCGAGTGCCGACACAGAGGTAGCCACAGCCGTGAACTACCGCACTGTACTGTGTCTGCTGCTAATATAGACTGGTTGATAAAGAGATAGTATACAATACTACTAATATACTGGTGGTCAGGCACTGGTCACCACTAGTCACACTGGCAGTGGCACTCCTGCAGCAAAAGTGTGCACTGTTTAATTTTAATATAATATTATTTATCATGTACTCCTGGCTCCTGCTATAACAACCTGCAGTGCTCCCCAGTCTCCCCCACAATTATAAGCTTTATATACAATACATTGATGTGCAGCACACTGGGCTGAGCAGTGCACACAGACTGAGTCACTGTGTGACTGTGTATCGTTTTTTTCAGGCAGAGAACGGATATATTAAATAAAACAAACAACTGCACTGTCTCTGGTGGTCACTGGTCACTGTGGTCGTCAGTCACTAAACTCTGTCTGCACTCTGCACTCTCTTCTAATCTACAGTATCACAGCAATCTCTCTCTCTCTCTCTCTTCTAAATCTAATCTAAATGGAGAGGACGCCAGCCACGTCCTCTCCCTATCAATCTCAATGCACGTGTGAAAATGGCGGCGACGCGCGGCTCCTTATATAGAATCCGAGTCTCGCGAGAATCCGACAGCGTCATGATGACGTTCGGGCGCGCTCGGGTTAACCGAGCAAGGCGGGAAGATCCGAGTCGCTCGGACCCGTGAAAAAAAAAGTGAAGTTCGTGCGGGTTCGGATTCAAAGAAACCGAACCCGCTCATCTCTAGTAGATGTATGGACTCCCGCCGCAAGAACAGCAGCGGCGGCACCAGTAGCAGCATCTCGCAAACGCCAACTCTTTCCTAGGCAGGCTACGCTTTGTATCACCGCTTTCCAGAATACGCACACAGCTGAAAACCTCTTACGGCAACTGAGGAAGATCATCGCGGAATGGCTTACCCCAATTGGACTCTCCTGTGGATTTGTGGCATCGGACAACGCCAGCAATATTGTGTGTGCATTAAATATGGGCAAATTCCAGCACGTCCCATGTTTTGCACATACCTTGAATTTGGTGGTGCAGAATTTTTAAAAAAACGACAGGGGCGTGCAAGAGATGCTGTCGGTGGCCAGAAGAATTGCGGGACACTTTCGGCGTACAGGCACCACGTACAGAAGACTGGAGCACCACCAAAAACTACTGAACCTGCCCTGCCATCATCTGAAGCAAGAAGTGGTAACGAGGTGGAATTCAACCCTCTATATGCTTCAGAGGTTGGAGGAGCAGCAAAAGGCCATTCAAGCCTATACAATTGAGCACGATATAGGAGATGGAATGCACCTGTCTCAAGTGCAGTGGAGAATGATTTCAACGTTGTGCAAGGTTCTGATGCCCTTTGAACTTGCCACACGTGAAGTCAGTTCAGACACTGCCAGCCTGAGTCAGGTCATTCCCCTCATCAGGCTTTTGCAGAAGAAGCTGGAGGCATTGAAGAAGGAGCTAAAAGGGAGCGATTCCGCTAGGCATGTGGGACTTGTGGATGCAGCCCTTAATTCGCTTAACAAGGATTCACGGGTGGTCAATCTGTTGAAATCAGAGCACTACATTTTGGCCACCGTGCTCGATCCTAGATTTAAAGCCTACCTTGGATCTCTCTTTCCGGCAGACACAGGTCTGCTGGGGTTGAAAGACCTGCTGGTGACAAAATTGTCAAGTCAAGCGGAACGCGACCTGTCAACATCTCCTCCTTCACATTCTCCCGCAACTGGGGGTGCGAGGAAAAGGCTCAGAATTCCGAGCCCACCCGCTGGCGGTGATGCAGGGCAGTCTGGAGCGACTGCTGATGCTGACATCTGGTCCGGACTGAAGGACCTGACAACGATTACGGACATGTCGTCTACTGTCACTGCATATGATTCTCTCAACATTGATAGAATGGTGGAGGATTATATGAGTGACCGCATCCAAGTAGGCACGTCACACAGTCCGTACTTATACTGGCAGGAAAAAGAGGCAATTTGGAGGCCCTTGCACAAACTGGCTTTATTCTACCTAAGTTGCCCTCCCACAAGTGTGTACTCCGAAAGAGTGTTTAGTGCCGCCGCTCACCTTGTCAGCAATCGGCGTACGAGGTTACATCCAGAAAATGTGGAGAAGATGATGTTCATTAAAATGAATTATAATCAATTCCTCCGCGGAGACATTGACCAGCAGCAATTGCCTCCACAAAGTACACAGGGAGCTGAGATGGTGGATTCCAGTGGGGACGAATTGATAATCTGTGAGGAGGGGGATGTACACGGTGATATATCGGAGGGTGAAGATGAGGTGGACATCTTGCCTCTGTAGAGCCAGTTTGTGCAAGGAGAGATTAATTGCTTCTTTTTTGGGGGGGGTCCAAACCAACCCGTCATATCAGTCACAGTCGTGTGGCAGACCCTGTCACTGAAATGATGGGTTGGTTAAAGTGTGCATGTCCTGTTTTGTTTATACAACATAAGGGTGGGTGGGAGGGCCCAAGGACAATTCCATCTTGCACCTCTTTTTTCTTTTCTTTTTCTTTGCATCATGTGCTGATTGGGGAGGGTTTTTTGGAAGGGACATCCTGCGTGACACTGCAGTGCCACTCCTAGATGGGCCCGGTGTTTGTGTCGGCCACTAGGGTCGCTAATCTTACTCACACAGTCAGCTACCTCATTGCGCCTCTTTTTTTCTTTGCGTCATGTGCTGTTTGGGGAGGGTTTTTTGGAAGGGACATCCTGCGTGACACTGCAGTGCCACTCCTAGATGGGCCCGGTGTTTGTGTCGGCCACTAGGGTCGCTTATCTTACTCGCACAGCGACCTCGGTGCAAATTTTAGGACTAAAAATAATATTGTGAGGTGTGAGGTATTCAGAATAGACTGAAAATGAGTGTAAATTATGGTTTTTGAGGTTAATAATACTTTGGGATCAAAATGACCCCCAAATTCTATGATTTAAGCTGTTTTTTAGTGTTTTTTGAAAAAAACACCCGAATCCAAAACACACCCGAATCCGACAAAAAAAATTCGGTGAGGTTTTGCCAAAACGCGGTCGAACCCAAAACACGGCCGCGGAACCGAACCCAAAACCAAAACACAAAACCCGAAAAATTTCAGGCGCTCATCTCTAGTCAGGTGTTGTGCTGCTGATATTGTACTGGGTTGCCTTGAATTGAGCTTTCAGACATGTCAGCTACAAGAGGCGACGGAGCTGGGGCTAATCCCAAATTGCGCGGTGGTGATGCTGCAGACACATTAGAGGAAAACATAGCAGCAGAGGGTTCAGGTTCTGGGGATTCCCTACCCCCCAGTGGGACCGTAGCAATGGGGGTGCATAATGAACCACCTTGGGCTACTTTTTCCACATTATTGAATACACTGGTAACTAGAGTTACACCCCCTATGAGACCTCCTGTGCCGGTGCAACCCCTTATGGTCCCTGCGGTTAATCCGCCATGGGCAGATCAACTGTCCACTCAGTTACAGCAATTGAACCAATCACTGACTAAACAGAATTCTCACCCGCCTAAGACCAAGGGGTCCTCTAAGCGGGCTATTACTTCCTCACAATCCTCCAACATCCCAGACACCTCGTCTGATGAGGATGGCGTAAATACTGACCCCACAGACACTGATACTGATAATTCTGATGGGGAATGTGTTTCACAGGTGGATGTTCCTGACTTGTTGGAGGCTATCAGGATAATTCTTCAAATTACTGATGACCCAGAGCCTGATACTGCCCTAAGAAACCGGACAGATTTAAACGTCTGAAAGTGGTTAAACAAGTTTTACCTCACTCTGACCATTTAGTTGACATACGTCAGGAATCCTGGGAAAATCCAGGAAAGAAATTCACGCCTCACAAGAAGATGCTGGCTCGCTATCCCCTCGCTGCGGAGCTAAGTAAAAATCGGGAAACACCCCCGCCAGTGGATTCCAAAGTGGCGCGGCTGGGGGTATCCTCAGCTCTGTCTGTTACTACTGTCACATCTCTAAAAGAACCGACGGAAAAGCATGTGGAGGGTTGTTTAAATGCAATTTACACCCTAGCAGGTGCTGCGCATTGGCCCACCATTGCAGCTACTTGGGCTGCAGAGGCTGTTGAAGCGTGGGCTCAGGAGTTGGAAGCTGAGCTGCCTTCCAATGTTCCTGATCATGCTAGACAATGTTTATTGCATATTGTCACAGCTTCTCATTACATTAAGGAGGCGGCTTCTGATGCCGGCATTCTGGCGGCCAAGGCTTCTACTATGTCCATTTTGGCTCACCAGATTCTCTGGTTGTGGTCCTGGTCTGTAGATCTGGACTCTAAGAAAACCCTGGAGGTACTCCCTTTTAAGGGAGACATTCTTTTCAGAGAACACCTCAATAAGATAGTGGCTGACCTAGCCTCTGCTAAAACAGCGGGGTAAATTTACTAAGATTCGTATTTTCCCGTTTCAGGTCAAAGTTCAATCACGAATGACATCGAAAGTGTAAAACTGCAACTTTTTGAATTTGTTACGATGGATTTACTAAGCTGTCGTATTCGGGTTTTTCTTTTCTTCCGATGTCGATGTCATTCGTGTTTTTTTTGTGTTTTTTACGGCAGTGATTAGCAAAACACTGCCGACTTTTTTACAATTAATCTCGGCCGGATCTGTGTGATCCGTGCTGGGGTTCTATTTTTTTTTTTTTTTAATTAAACACTGTCAAATTTAAAAAAAAAATTGCGTGGGGTCCCCCCTCCTAAGCATAACCAGCCTCGGGCTCTTTGAGCCGATCCTGGTTGCCGAAATATGGGAAAAAAATTGACAGGGGTTCCCCCATATTTAAGCAACCAGCATCGGGCTCTGCGCCTGGTCCTGGTTCCAAAAATACGGGGGACAAAAAGAGTAGGGGTCCCCCGTATTTTTAAAACCAGCACCGGGCTCCACTAGCTGGACAGATAATGCCACAGCCGGGGGTCACTTTTATATAGTGCCCTGCGGCCGTGGCATCAAAAATCCAACTAGTCACCCCTGGCCGGGGTACCCTGGGGGAGTGGGGACCCCTTCAATCAAGGGGTCCCCCCCCCCAGCCACCCAAGGGCCAGGGGTGAAGCCCGAGGCTGTCCCCCCCCATCCAATGGGCTGCGGATGGGGGGGCTGATAGCCTTTGTTGTAAAAGAAAAGATATTGTTTTTAGTAGCAGTACTACAAGTCCCAGCAAGCCTCCCCCGCATGCTGGTACTTGGAGAACCACAAGTACCAGCATGCGGCGGAAAAACGGGCCCGCTGGTACCTGTAGTACTACTACTAAAAAAATACCCAAAAAAACACAAGACACACACACCGTGAAAGTATAATTTTATTACATACATACACACATACATACATACTTACCTTATGTTCCCACGCAGGTCGGTCCTCTTCTCCAGTAGAATCCAAGGGGTACCTGTTGAAGAAATTATACTCACGAGATCCAGGGGTCCAGGCTCCTCGGGGAATCCAGGTGTAATCCACGTACTTGAAAAAAATAACAAAACGGACACTCGAGCCACGCACTAAAAGGGGACCCATGTTTGCACATGGATCCCCTTTTCCCGACTGCCAGAAACCCACTCTGACTGATGTCTAAGTGGGTTTCTTCAGCCAATCAGGGAGTGCCACGTTGTAGCACTCTCCTGATCGGCTGTGTGCTCCTGTCCTAACTGACAGGCAGCACACGGCAGTGTTACAATGTAGCGCCTATGCGCTCCATTGTAACCAATGCTGGGAACTTTCTTGCTCAGCGGTGACGTCACTTTAGGTCAACCGCAGGGCAGAAAGTTCCCATCATTGGTTACAATGTAGCGCATAGGCGCTACATTGTAACACTGCCGTGTGCTGCCTGTCAGTGAGGACAGGAGCACACAGCTGATCAGGAGAGTGCTACAACGTGGCGCTCCCTGATTGGCTGAAGAAACCCACTTAGACAGAAGTCAAAGTGGGTTTCTGGCATTCGTGGAAAGGTGACCCATGTGCAAACATGGGTCCCCTTTCAGTTCGTGGTCGGGACACCGTTTTGTTATTTTTTTCAAGTACGTGGATTACCCCTGGATTTCCCGAGGAGCCTGGACCCCTGGATCTCGTGAGTATAATTTCTTCAACAGGTACCCCTTGGATTCTACTGGAGAAGAGGACTGACCTGCGTGGGAACTTAAGGTAAGTATGTATGTATGTGTGTATGTATGTAATAAAATTATACTTTCACGGTGTGTGTGTCTTGTCTTTTTTGGGGTATTTTTTTAGTAGTAGTACTACAGGTACCAGCGGGCCCGTTTTTCCGTCGCATGCTGGTACTTGTGGTTGTCCAAGTACCAGCATGCGGGGGAGGCTTGCTGGGCCTTGTAGTACTGCTACTAAAAACAATATCTTTTCTTTTACAACAAAGGCTATCAGCCTCCCCATCCGCAGCCCATTGGATGGGGGGGGACAGCCTCGGGCTTCACCCCTGGCCCTTGGGTGGCTGGGGGGGGGGGACCCCTTGATTGAAGGGGTCCCCACTCCCCCAGGGTACCCCGGCCAGGAGTGACTAGTTGGATTTTTGATGCCACGGCCGCAGGGCACTATATAAAAGTGACCCCCGGCTGTGGCATTATCTGTCCAGCTAGTGGAGCCCGGTGCTGGTTTTAAAAATACGGGGGACCCCTACTCTTTTTGTCCCCCGTATTTTTGGGACCAGGACCAGGCGCAGAGCCCGATGCTGGTTGCTTAAATATGGGGGAACCCCTGTCATTTTTTTTCCCATATTTCTGCAACCAGGATCGGCTCAAAGAGCCCGAGGCTGGTTATGCTTAGGAGGGGGGACCCCACGCAATTTTTTTTGAAAAAATAAGCACTTTCCCACCCCTTCCCACTGATATACATGCACGGATCTCATGGATCCGTGCATGCCTATCCAATCACTAATAAAAAAAAAAGGTCTGTTTTTTTTTAGCACTTTTTTACGAGTTGTAATTTTTCACGGCAGTGTTTGTTTGTTTTTTGCTTTGCACTTCTTAGTAAATGACCGAGATTCATACTTAAACAGCCGCGTTTTGACCGATGGTGTATTCATTCGTAATTTTTTACTTGGACTTGCAAAAAATTACGAATGCCCTCATCTCTGCCGTGATTAGTGTTTAGTAAATTACCGAGATGACACTTTGATGAAAAAACGGCATCTCGGTCAAAATCGGGAGCTTAGTAAATTTACCCCAGCATGTCTACCTAGTACTGTTCCTTCAGTACCGAAGGCTAAGAGTACTTCCTTTTGTTCCTTTCGTCCTTCAGGGAAAGCAAAGAGTCAGGTGTACCCGAAACAGGCTCGCACTTCCAAACCCAACAAGCCCAAAACTAAACGGGCCTGGGTTGCCCATCAGCCTGCTTCCAAAACTGACAAGCCTGTTTCGTATGGAAACTCTTCGCTCTATTGTTCTGGCCTTGGAACCTGGGGATTATATGGTCTCCCTGGACATACAAGATGCTTACCTGCATATTCCAATTGCAATGTCGCTTCAGCAGTACCTGAGGTTTGCAGTTGGCAACCTCCATTACCAATTTCGGGTGTTACCTTTTGGTTTGACCATGGCTCCGCGAGTCTTCACCAAGGTCATGGCGGTAATGACGGCTGTACTCCGTCATCAAGGGGTAAGGATCCTGCCGTATCTGGACGACTTGTTGATCCTGGCGAATTCCCCAGAAATTCTCCTACGTCATCTGGACCTGACGCTCCTGTTTCTGTAAGCCCACGGGTGGCTCAAAAACTAGAAGAAATCTTCCCTGGTCCCTTCTCAGAGCAAGGTGCAGCAGGGGGCATTGTTAGACACTCACAACCAGTGGTTGTTCGTCTCAGGAGAAGGTCCTGAAACTTCAGGACAGGATTCGATGCTTCCTCTCTCGTCCGCAAGTGTCGATACATTCGGCGATACAAGTGCTAGGTCTCATGGTGTCGGCTTTCGACATGGTGGAGTATGCTCAATTCCATTCCCACCCTCTACAGAAATTGATTCTTGCCAAGTGGGATGGTCTGCCTCACCGGATCAGGTCTCACATGATCTCCTTGCAATGTCGCTTCAGCAGTACCTGAGGTTTGCGGTTGGCAACCTCCATTACCAATTTTGGGCGTTACCTTTTGGTTTGACCACAGCTCCGCGAGTCTTCACCAAGGTCATGGCAGTAATGACGGCTGTTCTCCGTTGTCAAGGGGTCAGGATCCTGGCACATCTGGGCGACTTGTTGATCCTGGCGAATTCCCCAGAAATTCTCCTACGTCATCTAGATCTGATGCTCCAGTTTCTGCAAGCCCACGGGTGGCTCATCAATTGGAAGAAATCTTCCCTGGTCCCTGCTCAGAGTATGGTGCACCAGGGAGCATGGTTAGACACTCACAACCAGCAGTTGTTTTCGTCTCAGGAGAAAGTCCTGAAACTTCAGGACAGGATTCGATGCTTCCTCTCTCGTCCGCAAGTGTCGATACATTCGGCGATGCAAGTGCTAGGTCTCATGGTGTCGGCTTTCGACATGGTGGAGTATGCTCAATTCCATTCCCGCCCTCTACAGAAATTGATTCTTGCCAAGTGGGACGGTCTGTCTCACCGGATCAGGTCTCACGTGATCTCCTTGTCTCCAGAGGTCCGTTTGTCACTGAGCTGGTGGCTTCAAGACCAACGATTGAGCAGGGGTCGTCCCTTCTGGATCTCCAACTGGGTCTTTCTGATGATGGGTGCCAGTCTAAGAGGTTGGGGCGCGGTGTTTGAGCAACACTCCTTTCAGGGTCGGTGGACCAAGGAGGAGTCTCTCCTCCCGATAAACATTCTGGAACTGTGGGCGGTGTTCAATGCTCTGAACTTGGCCCAGCAGTTAATACAGAACAGACCTGTTCAAGTGCAATCGGACAACGCCACCACGGTGCCGTACATAATTCATCAAGGCGGTACTCGAAGCCACATGGAAATGAGGGAAGTATCAAGAATTCTTCAGTGGGCTGAACGCCATCTGCCAGCCATATCGGCAGTATTCATTCCGGGGGTTTTAAACTGGGAAGCGGACTTCCTCAGTCATTAGGACGTAAAAGCCGGAGAGTGGAGCCTCCATCCAGAAGTCTTTCAACTCCTAGTGGACAAGTGGTGCCTCCCAGATGTGGACCTGATGGCGTCTCGACACAATCACAAGGATCCGGTCTTCGGAGCAAGGACAAGGGATCCTCAAGCAGCGTTCGTGGATGCACTGGCAATTCCATGGAACTTTCGGCTGCCCTACGTGTTCCCTCAGGTGTCACTCCTGCCCAGAGTATTAAGGAAATCCAAGCAAGAAGGAGGAATCCTACTTCTGATCGCTCCAGCATGGCCCAGACAGCACTGGTTCTCAGGGTCTATAGTTAGAGCATCCTCTTCTGCTTCCACAACAACCAGACCTCCTCGTTCAGGACCCTTGTGTCTACCAGGATCTGGCCCGGATGGCTTTGACGGCATGGCTCTTGAAGCATCACTCCTGATGGCAAAAGGATTCTCCGAGGCGGTTATCCAAACTATGCTGAAGTCCCAGAAACCGGCTTCTGCTCGGATTTATCATGGGGTCTTGAGGGCCAAAGGATTTTCTGAGGCGGTCATTCAAACTATGTTGAAGGCCCGGAAACCGGCTTCTGCTCGGATTTATCATAGGGTCTGGAATTCTTACTTTGCTTGGTGTGCCACTAACAATTATGACGCTTACAAGTTTAGTACGGCCAAACTTTTGGCCTTTCTACAACAGGGCTTGGACTTGGGCCTTCGTCTGGCCTCCATCAAGGTTCATATTTCTGCTTTGTCGGTTTGGTTCCAGAGGAAAATTGCAACTTTACCTGATGTTCATACGTTCACTCAGGGTGTGTTGCGGATTCAACCTCCTTATGTCAGAGCCGGATTAAGGCTCTGGGGGGCCCGGGGCACTTCAGAGAGCGAGGCCCCTAATTAAAAGGCAGGCAGCTGATTATATATATATATATACACACACACACGTAAACATACATACACATATAAATACAAATACATATATACACACGCATATACAGTATGTTTACATATACTGTATATGCACACACAGATATATACACAGATACAGATATACAGCCAGCCTTACTTTTGCTGGCAGGCTGCTGTAGCACAGGAGACAGGAGAGTGAGTGTTCGTTCCTCTCCTTCTCCAAACACTGCTCCGTACTGCTGCCATTCCCTACACTACATTTTCTCATACAGCCTGCGCGCTCAGACGGTGACTGAGCCGCAGGCTGTTACACTATTGGACAGCTGAGCCGTCGCTCTGCTGTCCTGTACTGATAGGCGGCGCCGGAGCCACGGCTCAGGTGTTAGGTTGCCAGGGCAACCATACGGGAGCCGGAAATGCAGCGCAGCGCCGCAGATCGGTAAGAGCTCCGATCTGCGGCGGGGGGCCCTTTTAGGAACGGGGGCCCGGGGTACATACCCCCCGGGCCCCCCCCTTAATCCGGCTCTGCCTTATGTCCCACCTGTGGCTCCTTGGGACTTGTCGGCGGTTCTGGAGGCGTTGCAAGAGTCTCCGTTTGAGCCTCTTGAATCTGCAGAGCTTAAGTGGCTTTCTCTTAAGGTATTGTTTCTGCTGGCTATTGCCTCTGCTAGACGGGTATCACATCTGGGTGCCTTGTCTTGTTTTTTCACCGTGACCGGGCGGTTCTTAGAGCATGTCCTGGGTACTTACCTAAGGTGGTGTCTTCTTTCCACCTTATTCAGGAGATCGTGGTTCCGGCCTTTGCATCTCCTGAATTGTCTTCCAAAGAGCGGTCTTTGGATGTGGTATGGGCTCTCCGTATCTATGTGAAGAGAACTGCATCCCTTCAGAAGTCTGACTCTCTTTGTACTGTTTGGTTTTCACAAACGTGGCTGGCCTGCTCACAAGCAGACCCTGGCCAGATGGATTAGAATGGTGATTGCACATGCTTATGTACAGGCTGGCCTTCCAGCTCCTGCTACCATCAAGGCCCATTCTACTCGGTCTGTTGGACCTTCTTGGGCGGCCTGCCGTGGTGCGACCCTTGAACTGTGCAAGATGGCTACGTGGTCCTCAGTGAACACGTTCATAAGGTTCTATGCCTTCGATACATCCGCCTCCCAGGATGCTTCCTTTGGACGCCGGGTTCTCGTGCCCGCTACAGTGCGTCATCTCCCATGAGGAACTGATTTAGGACATCCCCAATGTCATTCCCAGGGGAGCCCAGTGTACCCCGCAGCAGAAAACGAGATTTATGGTAAGAACTTACCATTGTTAAATCTCTTTCTGCGAGGTACACTGGGCTCCACAAGGCACCCACCCTGACACACTTAGCTTCTTTGGGTTGGTATGGCATTAGCCGATGACACTTTCTCCTGTCATGAGAATGTGGTGTATGTGGCTACTAACGGTTGTTATCTCTTTTACCTGCTACTGCATTTTTAATGGTTAACAAAAACTGAGCTCCTGTGCACGGAGGCGGGGTTATAGAGGAGGCGGCGCTATGCATTCTGGGAACAGTCAAAGCTTTTAGCCTGTTGGTGCTTCGGATCAAGATCCTACTCTACACCCCCATTGTCATTCCCTGTGGAGCCCAGTGTACCTCGCAGAAAGATTTAACAACGGAAAGTTCTTACCATAAATCTCGTTTTAGTCATCCAAACAAATTTATGTTGGTGGAACATTTTACTCTTAGCAGAGCTCTGTATCTTAAGTATGATATAGACCAGGATCGGGCATCCTATTTTAATCCATACTGGAACATTTCCCATACAATATTGTTGACAACCTCCTGGGGAAATCATTATCAGTCTTACCTGTTATGACAGCAGATGGCAATGAAGTGCTTTTTAGAATTAGGTCACTTTACTTTCAGAAAACAAGCACCACTTCCTCTTTCCAGTTGTAGACAGATAAGATGGTATGTGAGACACATAATTGCTGTAAAAGTTGCACAACATATTGTTGTGGTCATTAGCTAGAAAAAAAACCATGAGACTTGGAGGCAAGTGAGACATTTTTATTAATACTGTCCATGTCTGTCTGTGTGACTCACCAGCTGTACAACTGCAATATAGATAAGCAGTAGGTGGTGCATCATAATTGATAACAGACATAATTTACATTAATGCATATTTTGTTCATGAGTACCTGATTGCTTAAGCAGAGTAGTCAATAGTCCCAGCAGGAAAAATAGAACAAGGAAGTCAACAAAAAGAGCACCAGTTGCATAACAACCACTCAATAATACAGCAAAGTAATAGGAATACAGCAAAGATCCCTTTCATGTGAAGGTAGCGCTGCACTGTTTACCCTAATAGTAGTAGGACAGTGAGATGATGAAAGGCCTATAAACAACGACAGTATGTGTGTGTGTGTGTGTGTGTGTGTGTGTGTGTGTGTGTGTGTGTGTGTGTGTGTGTGCAGGGGTGCAATGGAGATGCCTGCCTCCAGGCTAAAAGCCCTGAAGGGGCACCTGTATGTACAGCAGCACTCAGCCTGTGCTGCAGCAAGTGACGGTGCATCCGCTGCTGCTACTGGACTGTGAGATGGGGCCCTCCGGTGAATGCTGATTCTGCATGTTGCAGATGGCTGAATCACAGTGTAGCAGGTGTCCTGCCAATTCACTGTGGGCTCTGGTCCCTGTAGTCCAGCTGAGAGCGCTATCTATACGATTCTCTAAGTTGTGTATGTAAATTAGAGATGTGCGGCGGGCACTTTTCATGTTTTGTGTTTTGGTTCTAATTCGACTTTCGTGTTTTGGTTTTGTATCTGGATTTTTTTTAAAAACCATAAAAACATTTAAAATCACAGAATTTGGGGGTAATTTTGCTCCTACGGTATTATTAACCTCAATAACAATCATTTCCCCTCATTTCCAGCCTATTCTGAACACCTCACAATATTGCTTTTAGGCCAAAAGGTTGCACCGAGGTTGCTGGATGACTAAGCTAAGCGACACAAGTGGACAACACAAACACCTGGCCCATCTAGGAGTGGCACTGCAGTGGCAGACAAGAGGGCAGATATAAAAAAAAGGCCCCAAACAGCACATCATGCAAAGAAGAAAAAGAATTGCAATGAGGTAGTTGTATGACTAAGCCAAACGACACAAACAATTGGCCCATCTAGGTGTGGCACTGCAGTGGCAGAAAGGAGGGCAGATATCAAAAAAAGGCCCTGTCACGATCCGGGTATCTGGACGCCATTTCTTACCTATCAGATGCCTCCTAAGGCTGGCTCAGCGCTCCAGGACCGGATCCCATCTGTTATCCTGATGTGCACATTCCCACATCCTCTCCTGTCTCTCTGGACGCAGTCACAGTAACGCCTTATACATCTGGCATGGCGTCTCCCGCGGCCTCCGCCGCCGTCCCTGAGCTTCTGCATTCAGAGTGGCGATTACGTCAGCCGCGGCCTCCGCTGTGTCCGCGTGGTCGGATGTGCATCTGTCAGCCTGGCGTCTCCTGTCTCCGGTGGCCGGCGCCGCCATTACTGTTTTCCAGACCACATGGATTACAATCCAAACTTCCCTCCAAGTGTCTGCATGGGCGCAGCCATCTTGGATTCTGTCAGCTGATCATTCCTACCAATCCGTTGTCAGTATTATTAATTTGCATAATTGCCTAGCCAATGCCTTCCTTGCTGCAGGTATAAATAGGTTGTGCCTGAGCAAGGAAGGCGTCAGTGCTTTGGTTGTCAAACCTAGTTCCAGTTTGTCTCTCTTCTGTGAATGTCTTCCAGGTTCCAGCTCCTGTCTCCAGACTTCTGCTATAGAGACCCGCACCAGTATTCCATCTGCGGTGTAGCCTGACTCTCCAATCCATTCTGGACTCACCTGTTTCCAGCTACAACATCACCTGCTTCCAGCTCAGCTTCCAGCAGTGTACAGCTTCTCTTAAAGGGCCGGTGTCCTTTCTGCAGTTTACCACTCTCCACCGGTATTATTATTTCTCCGCTCTCAAATTCTACATTTCATCTACATTGCATCGCTCTCAAGCTTTATTTATTATTTAACTGGTTCCAGCCAGTATCCACTCCGTGCCAACACCTGTCTGGTTCTAACCAGTACCCACAGCAGCATTTTATCTACAGCAGTCCAGCTTTCCCTGGAACACCAGCTGGTACGACCCTGGGCTTTCCTCATTGCTACAGTTGAGCCTGGTAAGGACTTTCCAACTTGCAGATAATAAGAACTGTCTCATACCACCAGAGCTCTGTGGCCCCTGCCACCCTGTAGTACCCAGGAACTGTATTATTATTTCTCTGCTGATTTTTATGTTACTTTTTACTGCTACTGTGATGCATGGAGTTTGTCATAAATAAATATCATTGACTTTTACTCAAGTTGTCGTGGTCACGCCTTCGGGCGGTTTCTCTTCATGTTACTTACATGTCCAGGGGTCTGATACAACCTCCCAGGTTCCGGTACATCTCAGCCCCTACAACTGAGGCTGCCTTCCGTCAGCTCAGGCCCTCAGTTGTGACAGTAAGCACTGACCAAATGAATCCAGCCGGAGACCAGGATCAAGCGGCCAGGCCGATGCAAGAACTGGCAGCCCGACTTGAACATCAGGAGGCTGCACAGGGCCACATCATCCGCTGTCTCCAGAATTTCTCTACTCGGCTGGATGGGATTCAGACAACTCTCCGTGGATCAGGCGCATCTGGGGCGTCAACCACAGTGACTCCAACTATAACCCCACCCACCTTACCCGTTTCTGCTCCACGTCTTCATCTTCCAACGCCAGCAAAATTTGACGGATCTCCAAGATTCTGCAGGGGATTTCTCAACCAGTGTGAGATTCAGTTTGAGCTACAACCTGGCAATTTTCCCAGTGACCGTACAAAAATTGCCTACATCATCTCTCTTCTCAGTGGCTCAGCCCTTGACTGGGCATCACCGTTATGGGAGAGGTCCGACACCCTGCTATCTTCTTACACTGCATTCGTGTCAACATTCAGGCGCATCTTCGACGAGCCAGGCCGGGTAACTTCAGCTTCGTCTGAGATTCTCCGTTTACGCCAGGGATCACATACTGTAGGACAATATCTTATACAGTTCCAGATCCTGGCATCTGAACTGGCATGGAACGACGAGGCCCTGTATGCTGCATTCTGGCATGATTTATCCGAGCGTATTAAAGATGAGTTAGCTACCAGAGACTTACCCTCCAAGTTAGATGAACTAATCTCACTTTGTACAAAAGTTGACTTACGTTTCAGAGAGAGAGCAACTGAGCGTGGAAGATCATCTGCTCCAAAATCTTCTGCTTCTCCTCCTCGCCAACTGTCACCAACTAAAGATGAACCCATGCAAATTGGTCGTTCCCGTTTAACTCCTGCTGAGCGCCGAAGACGTCTCTCTGAGTCTCTCTGTCTGTATTGTGCAGCTCCGTCTCACACTATTAATGCCTGTCCCAAACGTCCGGGAAAACTCCAAATCCTAGCTCGCCAAGGAGAGGGCCGGCTAGGAGTAATGATCTCCTATCCATCTCCTCAAGATTGTAATCTCCCAGTCTCGCTTCAAGTTGCTCAACGTTATCAGAACGTCATTGCCCTCCTGGATTCCGGAGCAGCTGGGAACTTTATTACCGAAGCCTATGTTAAACGGTGGTCCCTACCCACTGAGAGACTTCCTTCCTCCTTTTTCTAACTGCCGTGGATGGCAGTAAAATTTTTGATACAGTTATTGCTCTAAGGACTCTACCAGTTCGTCTGAGAGTGGGAGTTCTTCATTCCGAACTTATTTAACTTTTAGTGATTCCAAGAGCCACACATCCTGTGGTCCTGGGCCTTCCATGGCTCCGTCTTCACAATCCTACAATTGATTGGACGACTACGCAAATCCTGGCATGGGGTCCCTCCTGTGCTGAGACATGTTTGTTTAAAGTGTTGCCTGTCTGTTCTTCCTCCCCCAGGTCGTCTGATGTTCCACCTCCTCCATATCAAGATTTCACGGATGTGTTCAGTAAAGCTTCTGCTGATATCCTTCCTCCTCATAGAGAATGGGACTGCCCGATTGATCTCGTTCCAGGGAAGGTTCCACCTCGAGGCCGAACTTATCCGTTGTCTCTGCCCGAGACGCATTCTATGGAGGAATACATTAAAGAGAACCTAGCAAAGGGGTTCATTCGACCTTCTTCTTCTCCAGCCGGCGCAGGCTTCTTTTTTGTAAAAAAGAAAGATGGTGGTCTGCGGCCGTGCATCGACTACAGAGGTTTGAACGACATTACCATCAAGAACCGCTATCCTTTACCCCTGATTACTGAGCTCTTTGACAGAGTTAGCGGAGCTACCATCTTTACAAAGCTGGACTTGAGAGGTGCATACAATCTCATCCGGATCCGTGAGGGTGACGAGTGGAAGACCGCATTTAACACCCGTGACGGACATTATGAGTACCTCGTCATGCCCTTCGGATTGAGCAATGCTCCAGCTGTCTTCCAGCATTTCGTCAATGAGATCTTCAGAGACATTCTATACCGTCATGTCGTGGTCTATCTAGATGATATCCTCATTTTTGCCAACAATTTAGAGGAACATCGTTTTTGGGTAAAGGAGGTTCTGTCCCGTCTCCGTGTCAATCATCTCTATTGCAAATTAGAGAAATGCGTCTTTGAAGTCAAGTCCATTCCGTTTCTAGGGTACATTGTGTCCGGTTCCGGACTAGAGATGGATCCTGAGAAACTACAAGCAATCCAGAATTGGCCGGTACCCTTAACCCTCAAAGGGGTCCAGAGGTTCTTAGGGTTCGCCAATTATTACCGAAAGTTTATACGAGACTTTTCCACCATTGTGGCGCCTATTACTGCTTTCACCAAGAAGGGTGCTAACCCGTCCAAGTGGTCTGAAGAAGCCATGCAAGCTTTTCATCTTTTAAAACAGAGGTTCATCTCTGCGCCTGTCCTGAAACAGCCTGACATCGACTCTCCTTTCATCCTAGAGGTGGATGCCTCCTCCGTTGGAGTAGGAGCGGTGTTATCTCAGAGGGCTAAAGATGGCCATTTACATCCTTGCAGTTTCTTCTCACGGAAGTTCTCCCCAGCGGAGCGCAACTATGCCATTGGCGACCAGGAGTTGCTAGCCATCAAGCTCGCTCTAGAGGAGTGGAGATATCTGTTGGAGGGAGCTTCTCATTCAATCACCATCCTTACAGACCACAAGAACCTTCTATATCTGAAAGGCGCACAATGTCTCAACCCTCGTCAGGCCAGATGGGCACTTTTCTTTTCCAGGTTCGACTTTAAACTTCAGTTCTGTCCGGGCTCTCAGAATCGCAAGGCCGATGCCCTTTCCCGCTCATGGGAGCAAGAAAATGAGTCAGAGTCTTCAGACAAGCATCCTATTATAAGTCCGTTGGCATTCTCCACGGTAGGGATGGACTCTACGCCCCCATCAGGGAAAAGTTTTGTGAAGCCGACACTAAGGAAGAAGCTCATGCATTGGGCCCATGCTTCCCGCTTTGCCGGACATACAGGTATCCAAAAAACCCTGGAGTTTATCTCTAGGTCCTATTGGTGGCCAACTCTGAAAAAGGACGTTTTGGAGTTTATTGCATCTTGCCCAAAGTGTGCTCAACATAAAGTATCCCGCCAGTCGCCTGCGGGGCAACTGGTTCCACTATCTGTTCCCCGTCGACCATGGACCCATTTGTCGATGGATTTTATTACAGATTTGCCCATGTGCAACAAGTTTAACACCATCTGGGTGGTAGTTGACCGGTTCACCAAGATGGCACACTTCATTCCTCTCACCGGTCTTCCGTCAGCTTCCAAGTTGGCTCAAGTATTCATACAAGAGATCTTTCGACTCCACGGTCTTCCAGAAGAAATTATCTCAGATCGAGGAGTTCAATTCACAGCCAAATTCTGGCAAAGTTTATGTCAAGCCCTCCAAGTCAAGCTAAAGTTTTCCACGGCTTACCATCCTCAGACCAATGGTCAAACTGAGAGGGTGAATCAGGACTTGGAGTCCTTCCTCCGCATCTATGTGTCCTCCTCTCAAGATGACTGGGTTCAATTACTTCCCTGGGCCGAGTTCTGTCATAACAACCAGTATCATTCTTCATCTTCTTCAACACCATTCTTCACCAACTTTGGATTCCACCCTAAAGTCCCTGAGTTCCAACCGCTTCCAGCAACTTCTGTTCCCGCAGTGGATATCACCTTGCATCAGTTTGCCAATATCTGGAAGAGCGTACGATCAGCTCTGCTCAAGGCATCGTTCAGGTACAAGAAGTTTGCGGATAAGAAGCGTCGAGCAGTTCCTGCTCTCAAGGTGGGTGATCGGGTATGGTTATCCACGAAGAATTTGAGGTTAAGAGTTCCCAGTATGAAGTTTGCACCTCACTACATCGGTCCTTTTAAAATTGATCAAGTCATCAATCCTGTTGCTTACAGACTCCAGTTGCCTCCCTTCTTAAAGATACCCAGGACATTCCATGTTTCCCTGTTGAAACCGCTAATCTTGAATCGGTTTCATTCCTCACTTCCTCCAACTCCGAAAGTCCAAACTCAACGAGGCGTTGAGTATGAAGTAGCCAAGATCCTGGACTCACGTCACCGTTACGGTCAACTTCAGTATCTTATTGACTGGAAGGGTTATGGCCCTGAGGAACGTTCATGGACCAATGCTTCTGATGTCCATGCTCCTGCCTTGGTCCGGAGATTCCATTCCAAGTTTCCTCAAAAGCCAAAGAAGTGTCCTGGGGCCACTCCTAAAGGGGGGGGTGCTGTCACGATCCGGGTATCTGGACGCCATTTCTTACCTATCAGATGCCTCCTAAGGCTGGCTCAGCGCTCCAGGACCGGATCCCATCTGTTATCCTGATGTGCACATTCCCGCATCCTCTCCTGTCTCTCTGGACGCAGTCACAGTAACGCCTTATACATCTGGCATGGCGTCTCCCGCGGCCTCCGCCGCCGTCCCTGAGCTTCTGCATTCAGAGTGGCGATTACGTCAGCCGCGGCCTCCGCTGTGTCCGCGTGGTCGGATGTGCATCTGTCAGCCTGGCGTCTCCTGTCTCCGGTGGCCGGCGCCGCCATTACTGTTTTCCAGACCACATGGATTACAATCCAAACTTCCCTCCAAGTGTCTGCATGGGCGCAGCCATCTTGGATTCTGTCAGCTGATCATTCCTACCAATCCGTTGTCAGTATTATTAATTTGCATAATTGCCTAGCCAATGCCTTCCTTGCTGCAGGTATAAATAGGTTGTGCCTGAGCAAGGAAGGCGTCAGTGCTTTGGTTGTCAAACCTAGTTCCAGTTTGTCTCTCTTCTGTGAATGTCTTCCAGGTTCCAGCTCCTGTCTCCAGACTTCTGCTATAGAGACCCGCACCAGCATTCCATCTGCGGTGTAGCCTGACTCTCCGATCCATTCTGGACTCACCTGTTTCCAGCTACAACATCACCTGCTTCCAGCTCAGCTTCCAGCAGTGTACAGCTTCTCTTAAAGGGCCGGTGTCCTTTCTGCAGTTTACCACTCTCCACCGGTATTATTATTTCTCCGCTCTCAAATTCTACATTTCATCTACATTGCATCGCTCTCAAGCTTTATTTATTATTTAACTGGTTCCAGCCAGTATCCACTCCGTGCCAACACCTGTCTGGTTCTAACCAGTACCCACAGCAGCATTTTATCTACAGCAGTCCAGCTTTCCCTGGAACACCAGCTGGTACGACCCTGGGCTTTCCTCATTGCTACAGTTGAGCCTGGTAAGGACTTTCCAACTTGCAGATAATAAGAACTGTCTCATACCACCAGAGCTCTGTGGCCCCTGCCACCCTGTAGTACCCAAGAACTGTATTATTATTTCTCTGCTGATTTTTATGTTACTTTTTACTGCTACTGTGATGCATGGAGTTTGTCATAAATAAATATCATTGACTTTTACTCAAGTTGTCGTGGTCACGCCTTCGGGCGGTTTCTCTTCATGTTACTTACATGTCCAGGGGTCTGATACAACCTCCCAGGTTCCGGTAAATCTCAGCCCCTACAACTGAGGCTGCCTTCCGTCAGCTCAGGCCCTCAGTTGTGACAGGCCCCTAACAGCACATGATGCAAAGAAGAAAAAAAGGTGCACCGAGGTTGCTGTAGGCCTAAGCTAAGTGACACAACCACCTGGCCCATCTAGTAGTGTCACACAGTGGTTGAATGTCGAGAGTGGGCCGCAATTTTTTGGTCCACTGACAGCATCTCCAGCAAGCTCCAGTCACTTTAAAAAAAATCTGCAATTGGTGGACTTATATGGCAGTACCCCAGGACTAATACAGCAGTACCCCTGGACTCATACGGCAGTGTCACACAGGATGGCATTTTTCAAAAACTAGGCCCCAAACAGCACCTCATGCAAAGATGTTGAAGAGGTGCAATGAGGTAGCTGTATGACTAAGCCAAGCGACACAAACAGTTCCAACTGGAATTATACTGCACGTCCAAATCACTGGAATTAATTAGCAAGATCACTGTAATTAATAATTATAAATCACTAAAATTGGCAAAATCACTGTAATTATACGTCCAAATCACTGGAATTAAATGGCAAGATCACTGTAACTAATACAGGTTGAGTCTCCCTTATCCAAAATGCTTGGGACTTTGGATATGGGATTTTTCCGTATTTTGGAATAATTGCATACCATAGTGAGATATCATGGTGATGGGACCTAAATCTAAGCACAGAATGCATTTATGTTTCATATACACCTTATACACACAGCCTGAAGGTCATTTTAACCAATATTTTTTATAACTTTGTGCATTAAACAATTCATTTATGTTTCATATACACCTTATACACACAGCCTGAAGGTAATTTAATACAATATTTTTAATAACTTTGTGTATTAAACAAAGTTTGTGTACATTGAGACATCAAAAAACAAAGGTTTCACTATTTCACTCTCACTCAAAAAAGTCCGTATTTCGGAATATTCCGTATTTCGGAATATATGGATATGGGATACTCAACCTGTAATTATAAATCACTGGAATTAATTGGCAAGATCACGGTAATTAATAATTATAAATCACTGAAATTAATTGGCAAAATCACTGTAATTATACGTTCAAATCACTGGTATTAAATGGCAAAATCTCGCTATCGCCTGCCTAGTGAAGTGGAATCTAGATGGGATTTGTTACTGGGGACACAATACCTCCATCAGTTGTCTAAATCCCACTGCACTAATGGCAGATACTGGACGCACGTCTAACACCAACATAAGTGTCAAGGCCAAGTTATGAGGGCTTCCTTCGTTATGTCAAGCTGAACCACTAGTCATGAACATAGGCCAGGGCCTCAGCCGGTAAATGGCATATTGTCAAGTTTATGTTTCTCCTCAGACGAATGAAATTTCTTTTTTTGGTTCTTTTTACTGAACTTTGGCTTTTTGGATTTTACATGCCCTCTACTATCACATTGGGCATCGGCCTTGGCAGACAACGTTAATGGCATGTCATTGTCTATGTCATAGCCGGTGGCAGCAGCTTCAGCACTAGGAGGAAGCGGTTCTTCTTGATCTTTCCCTATTTTATTCTCAAAATTTTTGTTCTCCATAATTTTTTGGGAGTTATATAAGACAATATGCGGCACAGGAATGACTGGAATGACCGATGGACAGGAAACTACCACTGGTCTGATGCAGCCCAACACAACAACACTGTAAGGGACTTGTGGTTGTTGTTATAATTATAATACGGCAGCAGTGGACATATAGCAGCAGCGTAGATCGTCATTGGAATGACTGATGAACAGGACACTACCACTGGTCTGATGCAGCACAACACAACAACACTGTAAGGGACTTGCGGTTGTTGTTATAATTATTATACGGCAGCAGTGGACATATAGCAGCAGCATATACCACTATGACTGCCTTGTCACTGGAATGACTGATGAGACAGGACACTACCACTGGTCTGATGCAGGACAACACAACACCACTTTATACTGGATATATGGCAACAGAGGACACCAACACTGTGACTGGCTGGACTGATGCAGCACAATACACTGACTACACTGGACTGGAAAGCACAACACAGCACAGCACCACTTTTTACAGCTACACTGGATATATGGCAGCAGAGGACACCAACATTGTGACTGATGCAGCACAATATACTGACTACACTGGACTGGACAGCACCACTTTATACAGCTACACTGGATATATGGCAGCAGAGAACACCAACACTGTGGCTGGCTGGACTGATGCAGCACAATACACTGACTACACTGGACTGGACAGCACAACACAGCACCACTTTATACAGCTACACTGGATATATGGCAGCAGAGGACACCAACACTGTGACTACACTCGACTGGACTGAGCAGCACAACACAGCACAAGACTCGCCACCCCACTTTCCCGCTCCCACACAGACACTGAGGACACATCCTCTCAATACACTCTCCGAGACTGGAGTGAAAATGGCCACGACGCACAGCTCCTTATATGGAATCCAAATCCCGCGAGAATCCGACAGCGGGATGATGATGTTTTGCCGCGTTCGGGTTTCCGAGTCAGGTGGGAAAACCCGAGCCGGGCTCGGAACCGAACTCAGAAGGCAAAGTCCGGTAGGGTTCAGTTCTCTGAGAACTGAACCCGCTCATCTCTAATTTAAATACACACACCATATTTGTTTGGTGGGTGGGCACCAATCTCCAACTTGCCTCTGGGCGACTGGGATGAACGTACACCCGTGTGTGTGTGTTTCATTAAATATGATTTTGTCCTTTACTACATGTTAATATGAAGGGTTGTATGTTACACCAGGTGAGGTAAGTCGTGTAACATCATATTTGCTTGTATTTCTTTCTTACCTGTAAGTGTTGTAACAAGGGAAATGAATGTCTGGAGGAGATAACGTGGATTTGGCTCCAACTAACAGGTTTCGCAATATAGAAATATGTACTCTGAGTAGGTGACTCATTCTGTTTAGTGTGCAGCGATCTTTCAAAATACACAGTTGTACATGGTGGAGTCACATTATCATGTCCACCAACTAATAGCCAGAGTAACCGCCGTGTGCAGCACGGACAGCAACTAGACGGGCTGAACTGTCATTTTTTAGACACACATCTGGTAGCCACCATAGTCATTTTGACGGTGAGCTGCCCCACTGTAGCATATCGGTCGATCCTCACACACCTTCATAGCCGACGTTCACCTCTCACATCAATAACACGTGGTGCTCTGCAGTTTCCACATTGGTTATTCACAATGGTGCCATTTGTTCAGTCACGATACACCTTCATCACAGCAGCACGTGAACAGTTCACAAACTGTGCTGTATCAGAAATACTGCCATCCTTGGCCTGAAAACCAATAATCATCTCCTTTTGCAACTTAGATAAATTGCCCCTTTTACCCATGACAGCAACAAGTGATATATGTGCGGATGGCTTATCACACACCTTATATACCCACCAAGCCAGCACACTACATGTGACGTACTTCATGGGCTACGTGCTGCCGACGTCAAATGTAGGAGGTGGTCACAATAATGTGAATCGACCGTGTAGTACTGTATTATTACATAGTAATGTAATAGGTTTTATTTGTAAAGCTCAATGAAACTATAAGTACAATTATATGTGCTCAATTTCTGACAAACTATAAGAATATCTGATCCAGCACATACATCAGAGACAGAATTTCCATATTAAACATTTTTTTTATTGAAAAAAAAAAAGGCGTTGAGCAAAGCCTACATACTTCTCATTACCATTCGGGTCTTGTTTAATTCCTAAAGCTTCTCAGCCTCCTCCTCCTCCTCCTGAATTGATGAGGAGATCAGCGGGGTAAGTGGTTTGGTTTTTAACAGAACCAAACACATTTGAACTCAGGAGATCTGAGTGGAACAGATTCCTGGCTAGGATAACTTTTAGTGATCCGAATGGACCGAGTCCCAAGTCAGGTCTTCCCTCGAGTTCGGACCTCAGAATTAAAAAACAAACTTCATGTTTTAGATTGCATGTAAGTCCCTTCATAGTGACTTCATGTGCCAATTTAATCTGGAGGATATATGGTGAGATGGGCAAAATTGACTGGAAATTAATGTTTTAATACTATAGGAACAAAAAAACAGGTCAAAGTTACACAATTGTTGCTGTTTTTATATATTTTTATTGATTTTTAAAGAAACCCAAAGACAAACTCGTGAGGGTCGCTTTGCAAAACCAGTACCAAAACACAAGGATGATTTGAACCAAAACCCGGTGGTCTATGCACATCTCTATTATGCACACTGTAAGTAATATTGATAGAAGCTAGTAGTGTCTATGTAACATAGTAGTAACTGTGTCTGGACTGTGAAAGTGACAGTAGGCCAACTGGGCTTTTACTGACACACTCGCATGCTATGCGACCATGCTGTCTGCGTCCATTCCCTGGCTGTAAAAGTGGAAATCTATTCTGCACATTTCCAAAAGATCCATAAATATGCTAAGATAAGGACCCTTATACTCTGTTGTATACTGTCAATCTACTAAAAAGTTTCAGAATCTTCCACCTCTTCCAGACCACACAATGCCTTTAGTTGCTGTGAGGAGATCAGGATAGGGTTGCCCTTCCTGGGGTAGATGGGCACCTCCAAACACACAGCAGCCAGGAAAACAACATGCCAGTCCAGAGTTTTCATGCAATCTAGTCATGGCTATTTTATTGTGCAGTACATCAAACAAAACATAAAGTAAATCCTAACCCATCTTGGCACTAACTAAACATAATAGATTCCCTCTCTCAGAGTGGTAGGCCATAATGTCCTTACCATAAACACAGACATACGCACTGTACTTACAGTCAGTAGATCACAGTGTCTCATAACAGGCCTGCTGCCGGTTTCTCCAGGAAGTGAGACCATGAGCAAAGCCCTGATAAAGCTTATATCAGTCTCTTACAAGTTCTCTTCACAGATTTAAGATAATTAATATATAATTAAGAACAATCACTTATAGCCTAAATGAAATTAAATAAAATACATTTAATTCTAAAAAAGAAAAAAAATCTCAACAATAAAACGCAATAATAGCAAATGATCATATGTCATTAATATGAGCAGATACTTCACCCATAAGTATGTTCATATATATTAATAGTCCATTTGGTATCCTGGTATTTTCCTGTTCCTATAACACTTCCAGAGCGAAACCCAGGGCTGGCTCCAAGCCTACTAGCACCCAGTATAGTGTCTAATACACATAATGCCCCCAGTATAGTGCCATTTACATATAATGCCCCCAGTATATAGCCAGTTACACATATTGACCCAGTATAGTGCCAATTACACATAATGTCCCAGTAGTGCCAGATACACATAATGCCCCCCCAGTAGTGCCAGATACACATAATACCCCCGTAGTGCAAGATAAATATTTCTCCAGCAGGGTCCACAAGTTATCCACAGGATAACAATGGGATATGATGGAGCGATAGCGGATTGGCACCAAATGATCACCAGCTTTCAGTCCTCCCAAGATGCAATGGGCCCGTCTATATATCCCTGCCCACTGGCACAGGCAAATCAGTTTTTTGTTTGGTGCGGCAGGAGCCGGACCATGGTCACAGGGCTGCTGTTTTTAGCAGCCCTAAGCTTTCTTAATTTATTTTTATAGTCTTACTTCGTTTCTTTCAGTCAGTAGATCACAGTGTTTCATAAGAGGCCTGCTGCCGGTTTCTCCAGGAAGTGAGACCCTGAACAAAGCCCTGACACAGCTTATATCAGTCTCTTACAAGTGCTCTTCACAGATTTAAGATAATAATTATATATAATTAAGAACAATCACTTATAGCCTAAATGAAATTAAATAAAATACATTTAATTCTAAAAAAAGAAAAAAAATCTCAACAATAAAACTAATAATAAAATGCAATAATAGCAAATGATCATATGTCATTAATATGAGCAGATACCTCACCCATAAGTATGTTCATATATATCTTAATAGACCATTTAGTATCCTGGTATTTTCCTGTTCCTATAACACTTCCGGAGCCAAACCAGGTGCTGGCTCCAAGCCTACTAGCACCCAGTATAGTGCCAGATACACATAATGTCCCCAGTATAATGCCATTAACATATAATGCCCCCAGTATATAGCCAGTTACACATATTGACCTAGTATAGTGCCAGTTACATATAACGCCCCAGTAGTGCCAGATACACATAATGCCCAACAGTAGTGCCAGATACACATAATACCCCAGTAGTGCAAGATAAATATATTGCCCCCCCCCCCCCCAGTAGTGCTCACCGCTGCTGGTCTGCCACTGCTTCTTGTGTCTGAAGGGAGAAGGGAAGAGAGTGCAGCATGCACCTCTCCTGCCCCTCACTGAAGTCTGGTCTCCGGCAGCCATTTGAAACATGGTGCCAGCTTGTGAGCCAATCAAAGCTTGCGGTCTGGTGCCAATCGGGATCCGCCGCTACTGGTCCACAAGCTATGATTGGCTAATAGTTGACACCACTTTAGAAATGGCCCAGCGCCCTTAGTAGCCCAGCGCCCACGCACGACCACTTCTAAGGAACGTGCCTGGAGCTGGCCCTTCCCACACCCACAGTGGCGTAAGTTCATCCTCATCGCCTGGAGGCAAGTTAGAGTTTGGTACCCCTACCCCTTGAAAAAAAGGCAAAATTATACATAATTTGGGGCTAGGACAAAGGTGACAGGACCAGGAGGGAGACTGCCAGGACAGGTGTGACAGGGCAAGTACTGAGATAACAAAGGCAGTACGGTGTGGCCAGGACAAAGACAGAGTGGACAGGAATAGTACAGGGGTGACAGAACAGAACAGAGGAGACAGGAAAGAAGGGTGTCAGGGATAGGACTGAGGTGACAGGGCCATTACAGAGATGACAGGGGCAGTAAAGTGGGGAAGAACAGAAATGAGAGCCAAGATAGATAACCAAGATAGAGGTGACAGGGACAAGAGAGTGGTGACAGGGACATGACAAGGACATACGTGACAGGACCAGGACAGAGGAGACAGAGGTGATGGGGACAGTACAGAACACAGGGGTGACAGGGCCAGGACAGCGATGACAGGGACAAAATAGAGGTGACAGGTGCAGAACCATGACAGAGGTACCAGGACAGAGGGCACAAGGACAGTACCAAAGGGATAGGAGAGAGGGTTAACATGATCAGGACAGAGGTGACAGGGACAGGATAGCGGTGGCAGGGCTGGCAGGGACAGAAACAGGACAGAGGTGACAGGACAAGGCCAGAGCGGACAGGGACAGAACAGAAGGGTCAGGAGAGAGGGATGATGGGGCCAGAATAGAGGTGACAGGGACAGGAGAGAGGGTAGATAGGGCAATCACAGACGTGACAGGACAAGGGGTGACAAGAACAGAAGAGAGGGGAGTCAGGGGCAGGACAGAGGTGACAGGGGCAGGACAGGAGGGCCATTAAAGAGGGGAGACAGGGCTGGCACAGAGGTGATGGACAGGGACAGGACAGGAAGGCCACGACAGAGGGGAGACAGGGCTGGCATAGAAGGGACAGGACAGGGGTGACAGGGGCAGCAGAGGTGACAGGGACAGGACAGGGTTGACAGACAGGACAGGGGTGGCAGGGACAGGAAAGAGGGGAGACAGGGCTGGCACAGAGGTGACAGGGACAGGACAGGGGTGACAGGGACAGGACAGATGGGCCTGGAAAGAGGGGAGACAGGGCTGGCACAGAGTTGACAGGGGTGACAGGGGCAGGACAGGGTGATAGGGACAGGAGAGTAGGGAGACAGGAAAAGGTTGATGGGGCAGGACAGCGGTGACAGGGGCAGGACAGTGGTGACAAGGGCTGGCACAGAGGTGACAGGGACAGAACAGGGGTGACAGGGACAGGACAGAAGGACCAGGAGAGAGGAGACAGGGCTGGCACAGAGAAGACAGGGACAGGACAGGGGTGACACGGGCAGGACAGGGGTGACAGGGACAGGAGAGTAGGGAGACAGGACCAGGACACAGCTCTGAATTCAACAATGGTGGGACTTGGAGAAGGTAGTTGGCAGCTCGGTCTCACTCTCTATATATACAGCAGGGGTTAAAGTGGGGGGAACGAGGTGGAACTGAGTTCCACCACCTGTAATGGTAGGGGGAACTGGTTCCACCACCTCCACTGCCCTGCACAGTAATTCCAACAGAAAAACCTGCCCCATCATCTACATCAATAGATGTTGCGGGCAGAGCTGGTGTTACTGATGAGCTGCTGCCACCTCCCCCTTCCTCAGGTCCTGGTGGCTCCATGGTCCTCCTCCCTCTACAGCCCACCCCTCCTGGTACTCACACATGCTGTCTGTTGGACAGCATTCATCCCCTCCTCAGGGCCCAGTGGTTTCCTTTTCCGTCATGGTGTATGTGATGTCATGCTGTCACTGCTGCTGAAGTAAAGAGGAGCCATGAAGAGAAGCAAGTTCTGTGCATCTTGAAGACAAGATGAGAAGGGGCTGGAGGGACAAGAGAGGTGGAGAAGCTGCTGGAGGGATACAGGGCATGGAGCTGCCGGAGGGATACAGGCAGTGAGCTGCTAGAGTAACAGAGGTATAAGCGGCACTACTGTGGTCATTAGGTGTAAGGGGCACTACTATTGTGGGCATTGTGTGTAAGGGGCACTACTACTGTGGGAATTGTGTATAAGCGGCACTTCTGTAAGCATTATGTGTATAAGTGGCACTACTGTGGTCATTATGTGTAAGGGGCACTAAAACTGGCAATTGTGTATAAGAGGCACTTCTGTGGGTACTGTATATAAGGGGCACTACTGTGTGGTATAACATGTATAGAGGTTACCACTGTGTAGTGCAATGTGAATAAAGGGCACTACTGAGTGATGTGACCTGAGTAAGGGGCATTACTATGTGATTTAAGATGAATTAGGGGCACTACATGCAGTGTAATGTGAATAAGATTGTGCTCCTGTGTTGTGCAGTTTGAATTGGGGGTACTATTATGTGACCATGCTGCTTTGTGAGATCAATGTCCCTTCAAGTATTAGAAGTAGGGCACTAATTTATTGTTTGCAGGGGGGTACTGAAAACACTAGCACTGGCACTGGGTCCACTTAATGTGAGGGGGGTGTGGGGTTGGGGGTGGCAGGATAAATGAATTCCACCACCTCTTCAGGACCACTTTAAGCCCTGATATACAGTAACTTATACTGTATGCCATACCTCCAGTCCCACTCTCTCTGTTACATCACCTAGCAACAGGATAAACAGAGCCACTTACCAGTCCTGCACCCCGCACATTCCCCGTCCCATACTTCTGTCTCTCCGCTCTCCATTATCCTGTTGAAGTTATCATGGCTTTCCTCCGCCAGTGTCCAGACTCGCTCTCTGAAGCTCGGCCACTTCCTCCTTGTTTCCTAGCAGCCGTCTCCTGGATCACTGACAGGGCAGCAAAGGCTGGGAGCCGGGAGGGGGCGGAGCAATCAGATGGGCAGCTGCAGTGCCGCCCAGCTATCTGCGGTGTAAGAAGAATGCCGAGGGCACCCCACCACTGGCAGTGCTGCAGCTAGCTGTGGTGGCGGCGAGGTTGCCGGGCTGGGTTTTGAAAAGGGTGGAAAGAAGGGTGTTACCGCATGGGATGTACAAACTGCCAGCCCCCGCTGATGCATCATTCCCCTCAGCAGCGCCTTTGTCTATTTAGTAGGAAGGGCACAGAATGGCCGGGGGACAGTGGAGAAAGTGCCCCCCTTTAGGGCTGGAGCCCGGTGGCAACCGGCTCCGCTGTCTCTGGCAGTTCCACCCCTGCACACCCATATCCCCCGCACCCATTATCCGTCTTTTACTAAAAGCCAGCACTCATATCTATTAAGCAAAACAGACATTTTCTGGGGGTTTAAATCTTATAGGTTTAAAACCTGGGACAAACATATCTCCTGTTTATCACTTTACTAGTGCATGTATCACATGGCAAACAGACCAACTAACCACAAGGAAAAAAATATTGAAATTCAAAAATGGATTACGATTACAGAGAACAAAGCTTTCTCTCAAAGCAATCTAGATAAAAGTAACAATAGCTGCGCTTATAAAAAATAAAACATATCGACTGAACAGAATAAAATAATTTATTTAAACCACAACCAATAAATACAGCATAAAAATGCTTATAAAAATGCATTCCTATATTATATCAAATAAATTCTAAATAAAAGCTACTGTAGAGGTAGACTTATCAAAAACAATGTTGCAGAATAGAATATGATAATACATTATGTCCATGGAAGTCTTTTTAGAAATCAAAGTAATTAGATGGACAGATGCAAAGTGTTTTGATAGATGTTTTTTTTTTCCAATTCAAATATGCTAAGTGCCAAAGTTACGGGACTTTTTTAGGAAAACAAGGCTTTATTTCCAACACTATGCTAGTCCATAGTTGTGGCTTCATTTCAACAACTATATCAGGGACGTGCGATGAGCCAAATGGCTCGGGAGGCACTGGCTAGCGCCAGAGCCAGATTTACACGCAACATATGAGCCAAAGGGTACATCTGGGCATTATATGCATGTACATCAGTATAAATTCCTGGAAATTTGGTGAGTTTTGAACAGAGATGTGTGGAAAAGATAGTCAGGTGAGGCACTGCCTCCTCTGCCATAGACTTTTTACTCCAGAGTTTTGGCTATCAAAATGATTATAAAAATGCAAATAAGATATTTCAAACATATTCTTTGTATTTTTCATATACTTTATACAGTCAAACCTCTGGCACAAACATTAGTATGACAGGAAAGGCTCTGCCTCACACCGCGCACCACTGATACTAGTCCATCCAGATATTCCGGTTTGAAGCGCCTAGTCAGATATACTGATTAATGAAAGTTCTGATGTGCAGTGCTTAACTTGTTCATATGCTGTAGATGTTGTAGTTTCTGCTTCCAACTATATAGAAGTCTATCTGTACAAAGTGGTTATTGATCAAAGAGTCGACAGTCAGAATGCCTTTTTTATTTTTGTTTAACCCTTTAATCACTTTTTACACCAAAGTAGCACTACACAGATCATACTAATCTGTGCAGCACTTCTTCCAAACTCACCTGATAGAGGCAGGTCTATTGTTTGGGTGGCTTGTCCCCAGTGGTGCAAGTAGAAAAAATGTCTTACAGGTACTGTGTGCGCGCGCCGAAGGCCAAAAAATGGGTGTGGCCAAATGCCACATGGGGCGTGGCCAATGAAAATGTGGTCATGATACACATGTGGGGGAGGGGCAGATACACATATGACCCCCACAGTGCCAGATACACATTGCCCGACAGTGCCAGATACACGAATGCCCCACAGTGCCAGATACACGAATGCCCCACAGTGCCAAATATACATTGGCCCCACAGTGCCAGATATACATTGCCCCCCACAGTGCCAGATATACATTGCCCCCACAGTGCCAGATATACATTGCCCCCCACAGTGCCAGATATACATTACCCCCCACAGTGCCACATATACATTGCCCCCCACAGTGCCAGATATACATTGCCCCCCACAGTGCCAGATATACATTCCCCTCAGTCTCTGGCGGGTGAGTTCAATTCAGCACCAATCCGTGAGCCAATCAAAGCTCCGCAAGCTCTGATTGGCTCACGGGCAGCGCTGATTTGAACGAAGACATTGAGGGGCAGGAGAGGCGCAGGCTGCGCTCTCCTCCCCTCACATCAGTGGTAGCGAGCGGCGGTCCGTCGGTGTGGGTACTGCGTACCCACGGTGAAATTTTTAAGGGTATGCCGTACCCACCCGTACCCGCATACTTGCACCGCTGCTTGTCCCATGATTTTGAGGATGGTTTTTGGTCGGCTTTAGTATATCCGTGGATCCTGTAGTATTCCATGGGAAAGTGTTGATGTTTGGTCTATGGGGGTCTTTCCGAGTTAATAGCTAGCTGCCGTTGTTCTCAGCGCAGCGATCAGTTTAAAAAATGGCTATTCTGCGCATGCATATGCATTGCAATGCGCACGCGTGACGTACGGGTACAAAGCACTTTTGTGGTTGTGCACAGGTTCTAGCGAAGTTTTCAGCCGCAAGAAGATTGACAGGAAGGGGGCGTTTCTGGGTGTCAACTGACCGTTTTCAGGGAGTGTTTGCAAAAATGCAGGCGTGTCTGAAAAAACACAGGCGTAGCTGGGCGTTCGCTGGGTGGGTGTATGATGTCAAATCCGGACACGAATAGGCTGAAGTGATCGCAAGCGCTGAGTAGTTTCAGAGCTACACAGAAACTGCACAAACTGTTTTTGCAGAGCTCGGCTGCACATGCGTTCGCACTTCTGCTGAGCTAAAATACACTCCCCAGTGGGCGGTGGCATAGCGTTTGCATGGCTGCTAAAACTAGCTAGCGAGCGATCAACTCAGAATGACACCCTATGTTTGGTTTCAGGGGGTTGTTCAGAGATGGTTGCAGATTTTGCTATCGCAGCAACTATACTACTCACATGCTGGGGGCTGCCTGGCACAGGGCAAGGCCACCCAGCATGTGTGGCTCTGCCCCGTAATGCGATCGTAATTCAATTGCGATCAAATCGAACAGAGGTTGTCCCCTGCCTATGCAGCATGGCTGCATAAGCAGGGGTCCGGTCGCCATGTTTCCTATCACTGGAAACACAGGTGATATCATTGGTTGGCCTCGGAAACGGCCATGACACGCCTGCATTTTGACTATGTGTTTATAAACTTGTGTTCTTGATGTATGGTACTGTATATATTAATGGTCTTGAGGAGTTCTCAGATTATGAAGCAATGTTGTTACTTGTGCTGATAATATATATTGGGTGTAGTGAGAAGTGCTACCTGGTGATCTGTTCCTTTGAAACTCATTGTGGGTTTCAAAATACATGATTCCAGGTTCTGAGTATCACCACTCACAGTGGCAAACTTGAGAGTGGTGGACCCAGGTGCACAAATATGCTTTGGGCCCCTCTCCTCCGCCCTCCAAGTTTATAATATGCCTCCTGGCAGAGAGTGACAGGGAGATGGAGACAGAGAGAGGAAGTGTGTGATGCCAGGAAGAGGCATTAGCTGACAGAGAGAGACGTGGAGAGGTAGTGGGTGACGCCAGGGAGAAGCAGTGGGTGATGGGAGAATCAGTGTGTGACAGGGAGAAGGTGACAGACAGTAGGTGACAGGGAGAGGCAGTGATTGACACCAGAAGGGCAATTAGTAACAGGAACAGGGTAATGTAGAGATGCTGTGGGTGACACTAGGGAAGGCAGTGGGTGACAAGGAGAGGATGACAGGCAGTGGGTGCCAAGGACAAGGCGATGAGGAGAATCAGTGGGTGACAGGGAGAGGATGATGGGGAGAAGCAGGGGGTGACATCAGGGAGAGGCAGTGGGTGACAGGGAGAAGCAGTGGCTGGCAATAGGGAGATTCAGATAGGCAGTGAGTGTCAAGATGAATGCGATGAGGAGAAGCAGTGGGTAACAGGGAGAGGATGATGGGGAGAAGCAGGGGCTGACACCAGGAAGAAGCAGTGTGTGACAGGGAAAAGCAGTGGCTGGCACCAGGGAGATTCAGACAGACAATGGGTGACAGAAAGAGGGTGACAAAGAGAGGCAGTGGGTGTCAAAAAGAGGGTGATGGGGCAAGGCAGTGGGTGATGCCAGGGAGAGGCACTGGGTGACACAGATATGGTAACAGGCAGTGGGTCACAGGGAAAGGCAGTGGGTGACAAGGTAAGTTAGTGGGTGACACCAAGGAGAGGCAGTGAGTGGCAAGGAAAAATTGAGGTGAGGCAGTGGGTAACAGGCAGTGGGTGATGGGCAGTGCTTGATAGGGAGTGTCACGATCCGGGTATCTGGACGCCATTACTTACCCTTCAGATGCCTCCTAAGGCTGGCTCAGCGTTCCAGGACCGGATCCCGCTGTTTCTGAGTTTCCACATGCAGAATGTCAGAGTGGTGATTTCATCAGCCGCGGCCTCCGCTGTGCCCGCGTGGTTAAATGTGCGCTTGTCAGTCTGGCGTCTCCTGTCTCCTGTGGCCGGCGTCGCCATTACTGTTTCAATTCTCACATGGATTACAAACCAAACTTCCCTCCAAGTGTCAGCATGGGCGCAGCCATCTTGGATTTTGTCATCTGAGCATTTCCACCAATCTGCTGTCTGTATTGTTGATTTGCATAATTGCCTAGCCAACCCCTTCCTTGCTGCAGGTATAAGTAGGTTGTGCCTGAGCAAGGAAGGCGTCAGTGCTTTGGTTGTCTAACCTAGTTCCAGTTTGTCTCTCTCCTGTGGTTGTCTTCCAGGTTCCAGCTCCTGTCTCCAGACTTCTGCTATAGAGACCCGCACCAGCATTCCATCTGCGGTGTAGCCTGACTCTCCGATCCATTCTGGACTCACCTGTTTCCAGTTACAACAATCACCTGCTTCCAGCCCAGCTTCCAGCAGTGTACAGCTTCTCTTAAAGGGCCGGTGTCCTTTCTGCAGTTTACCACTCTCCACCGGTATTATTATTTCACCGCTCTCAAACTCCAAACTTCATTATTATTTCATCGCTCTCAAGTTCGTTTATTATTTAACTGGTTCCAGCCAGTATCCACTCCGTACCAACAACAGTCTGGTTCCAGCCAGTATCCACAGCAGCCGTTTTATCTTCAGCAACCCAGCCTTTCCTGGAACACCAGCTGGTACGATCCTGGGTTCTCTCCATTGCTACAGTCAGGTCTGGTAAGGACTTTCCAACTAGAAGATTATAAGAACTGTCTCACTCTACCAGTGCCTGTGGCCCTTGCCACCCTGTAGTACCCAGGAATTGTATTTATCCTCTGTTGACTTTTATGTTTCCTTTACTGCTGCTGTGTTACGGAGTTTGTCATAATAAACATCATTGACTTTTATCCTGGTTGTCGTGGTCACGCCTTCGGGCAGTTATTCTACATGTTACTTACATGTCTAGGGGTCTGATACAACCTCCCAGGTTCCGTTACATCTCAGCCCCTACAACTGAGGCTGCCTCCCGTCAGCTCAGGCCCTCAGTTGTGACAGTAAGCACTGACCTAATGAATCCAGCCGGAGACCAGGATCAAGCGGCCAGGCCAATGCAAGAACTGGCAGCCCGACTTGAACATCAGGAGGCTGCACAGGGCCACATCATCCGCTGTCTCCAGGATCTCTCTACACGGCTGGATGGGATTCAAACGACCCTCCGTGGACCTGGCACGTCCGGTGCGTCCACTACAGTGACTCCAGCTGTAACCCCACCCACCTTACCCATTTCCAGTCCACATCTTCATCTTCCAACGCCAGCAAAATTTGATGGATCTCCAAGGTTCTGCAGGGGATTTCTCAATCAATGTGAAATCCACTTTGAGCTTCTACCTGGCAATTTCTTCAGTGACCGTACCAAAATTGCCTATATCATCTCCCTTCTCAGTGGCTCAGCCCTTGACTGGGCATCACCTTTATGGGAGAAGTCTGATCCCCTGCTATCCTCCTATACTGACTTTGTAGCTACATTCAGGCGCATCTTCGACGAGCCAGGCCGGATAACATCTGCTTCATCTGAGATTCTCCGTTTACGCCAGGGAACACGTACTGTGGGACAGTATCTTATACAGTTTAAAATCCTGGCATCCGAACTGGCATGGAACGACGAGGCCCTGTATGCTGCATTCTGGCATGGCTTATCAGAACGCATCAAGGATGAGTTAGCTACCAGAGACTTGCCCTCTAAGTTGGATGAGCAAATTTCTCTTTGCACGAAGGTTGATCTACGTTTCAGAGAGAGAGCAACTGAGCGAGGAAGATCATCTACTCCTAAATCTTCTGCTCCTCCTCCTCGTCAACCATCTCCATCCAAGGATGAGCCTATGCAAATTAGTCGTTCTCGTCTATCTCCCGCTGAGCGCCGAAGACGTCTCTCTGAGTCTCTCTGTCTCTACTGTGCAGCTCCGTCGCACACTATCAATGCCTGTCCCAAACGTCCGGGAAACTCCAGATCCTAGCTCGCCAAGGAGAGGGCCGGCTAGGAGTAATGATCTCCTCTCCATCTCCTCATGACTGTAACCTCCCAGTGTCGCTCCAAATTGCTCAACGTTACAGGAACGTCATTGCCCTCCTTGATTCCGGAGCAGCTGGGAATTTCATAACCGAAGCTTATGTTAAACGGTGGTCCCTACCCACCGAGAGACTGTCCTCGTCCATCTCTTTGACTGCCGTGGATGGCAGCAAGATTTTTGACGCAGTCATTTCCTTAAGGACTCTTCCAGTTCGTCTGAGAGTGGGAGTTCTTCATTCTGAGTATATTTCTTTTTTAGTGATTCCAAGAGCCACACATCCAGTGGTTTTAGGCCTTCCATGGCTCCGTCTCCACAACCCATCAATTGACTGGACGACTACGCAAACACTGGCATGGGGTCCCTCCTGTGCTGAGACTTGTTTAGCCAAAGTTCTTCCTGTTTGTTCTTCCTTCCCCAGTTCATCTGATGTTGCGCCTCCTCCATATCAAGACTTCACGGACGTGTTCAGTAAAGCCTCTGCTGATATCCTTCCTCCTCATAGAGAATGGGACTGCCCAATCGACCTCATTCCAGGGAAGGTTCCACCGCGAGGCCGAACTTATCCGTTGTCTCTGCCTGAGACACACTCCATGGAAGAGTACATCAAAGAGAACCTGGCGAAGGGTTTCATCCGACCATCTTCTTCTCCAGCCGGCGCAGGCTTCTTCTTCGTTAAGAAGAAAGACGGTGGTCTGCGTCCGTGCATCGACTACAGAGGTCTGAACGACATTACCGTCAAGAACCGATACCCTTTACCCCTGATTACCGAGCTCTTTGATAGAGTTAGTGGTGCAACTATTTTCACAAAGCTGGACTTGAGGGGTGCCTACAATCTCATCCGAATCCGTGAGGGTGACGAGTGGAAGACCGCCTTTAACACCCGTGACGGACATTATGAGTACCTCGTCATGCCCTTCGGATTGAGCAATGCTCCAGCAGTCTTCCAGCACTTCGTGAATGAGATTTTCAGGGACATCTTGTACCGCCATGTCGTGGTTTATCTAGACGACATCCTCATCTTTGCTAATAATCTCGAAGATCATCGTTTCTGGGTAAAAGAGGTTCTTTCCCGTCTCCGTGTCAATCACCTCTATTGTAAATTGGAGAAGTGTGTGTTTGAAGTTAAAACCATTCCGTTTCTAGGTTACATTGTGTCCGGTTCCGGACTAGAGATGGATCCTGAGAAACTCCAAGCAATCCAGAATTGGCCTATACCCTTAAGCCTCAAAGGGGTCCAGAGGTTCTTAGGGTTCGCCAATTATTATAGAAAATTTATACGAGACTTTTCCACCATTGTGGCGCCTATCACTGCATTAACCAAGAAAGGTGCTAATCCGTCCAAGTGGTCCGAGGAAGCTACACAGGCCTTTCACCTTCTGAAGCAACGGTTCATCTCTGCACCAGTTCTGAAACAGCCCGACACCGACTCTCCTTTTATCTTAGAGGTAGATGCCTCCTCCGTTGGAGTAGGAGCAGTGTTATCCCAGAGGGCCAAAGATGGACATCTACATCCTTGCAGTTTCTTCTCCCGGAAGTTCTCCCCAGCTGAGCGCAACTATGCCATTGGCGATCAGGAGTTGCTAGCCATCAAGCTCGCTCTGGAGGAGTGGAGATACCTGTTGGAGGGAGCTTCCCACTCAATCACCATTCTTACCGACCACAAAAATCTTTTATATCTCAAAGGCGCACAATGTCTGAATCCTCGTCAGGCCAGATGGGCACTTTTCTTCTCTAGGTTTGACTTTAAACTCCAGTTCTGTCCGGGTTCTCAGAATCGTAAGGCCGATGCCCTTTCCCGCTCATGGGAGCAAGAAAATGAGTCCGAGTCTGCAGACAAGCATCCTATTATTAATCCGTTGGCATTCTCCACGGTAGGGATGGACTCTACGCCTCCACCAGGGAAAAGTTTTGTTAAGCCAGTTCTAAGGAAGAAGCTCATGCATTGGGCCCATGCTTCCCGTTTTGCTGGACATACAGGCATTCAGAAAACCCTTGAATTTATTTCTAGGTCCTACTGGTGGCCAACTCTGAAGAAGGACGTTATGGAATTTATTGCCTCCTGCCCAAAGTGTGCCCAACACAAAGTCTCCCGCCAGTCGCCTGCGGGGCAACTGGTTCCATTATCTGTTCCCCTTCGACCTTGGACCCATTTGTCGATGGACTTTGTTTCCGATCTACCTATCTGCAACAAGTTTAATACCATCTGGGTGGTAGTTGACCGGTTCACCAAGATGGCACATTTCATCCCTCTCACCGGTCTTCCGTCAGCTTCCAAGTTGGCTCAAGTGTTTATACAAGAGATCTTCCGACTTCACGGTCTTCCTGAAGAGATCATCTCGGATCGTGGAGTACAATTTGTAGCCAAATTTTGGCGAAGTTTGTGTCAAGCCCTCCAAGTCAAGTTAAAGTTTTCCACGGCTTACCATCCTCAGACCAATGGTCAAACCGAGAGGGTGAATCAGGACTTGGAGGCCTTCCTCCGTATATATGTGTCTTCCTCTCAAGATGACTGGGTTCAACTCCTTCCTTGGGCCGAGTTCAGCCACAACAATCAATACCATTCCTCATCTTCTTCTACACCATTCTTCATTAATTATGGATTCCACCCTAAAGTCCCAGAATTCCAACCGCTTCCCGCAACTTCTGTTCCAGCAGTGGATGTCACCTTGCGTCAGTTTTCAAATAACTGGAGGAACGTCTGCGCAGCCCTGCTTAAAGCCTCATTAAGGTATAAGAAGTTTGCCGATAGAAAGCGTAGAGCGGTTCCTGCTCTCAAGGTGGGTGATCGTGTGTGGCTGTCCACGAAGAATTTGAGGTTGAGAGTTCCCAGCATGAAATTTGCACCTCGCTACATCGGACCCTTCAAGATTGAACATGTCATCAATCCTGTGTCACAACTGAGGGCCTGAGCTGACGGGAGGCAGCCTCAGTTGTAGGGGCTGAGATGTACCGGAACCTGGGAGGTTGTATCAGACCCCTGGACATGTAAGTAACATGAATAATAACTGCCCGAAGGCGTGACCACGACAACTTGGATAAAAGTCAATGATGTTTATTATAACAACTCCGCAACACAGCAGCAGTAAAAGAAAACGTAAAAGTCAGCAAAGAATAAATACAGTTCCTGGGTACTACAGGATGGCAGGAGCCACAGGGCACTGGTAGTGTGAGATAGTTCTTATGATCTTCTAGATGGAAAGTCCTTACCAGGCCCGACTGTAGCAATGGAGATAACCCAGGATTGTGCCAGCTGGTGTTCCAGGAAAAGCTGGGTTGCTGAAGATAAAACGGCTGCTGTGGATACTGGCTGGAACCAGACTGTTGTTAGCACGGAGTGGATACTGGCTGGAACCAGTTAAATAATAAATGAACTTGGGAGCGATGAAATATGAACTGAAATGTAGAACTTGAGAGCGGAGAAATAATAATACCGGTGGAGAGTGGTAAAGTGTAGAAAGCACACCGGCCCTTTAAGAGAAGCTGTACTCTGCTGGAAGCAGGTAATGTTGTAGCTGGAAACAGATGAATCCACAATGGATTGGAGAGTCAGGCTACACCGCAGGTGGAATGCTGGTGCGGGTCTCTATGGTGGAAGTCTTGAGACAGGAGCTGGAACCTGGAAGACAATCACAGGAGAGAGACAAACAGGAACTAGGTTTGACAACCAAAGCACTGACGCCTTCCTTGCTCAGGCACAGTGTATTTATACCTGCAGCAAGGAAGGGATTGGCTAGGCAATTATGCAGATTATCAATACTGAGAACAGATTGGTGGAAATGATCAGCTGACAGAATCCAAGATGGCTGCGCCCATGCAGACACTTGGAGGGAAGTTTGGTTTGTAATCCATGTGGTAATGAAAACAGTAATGGCGGCGCCGGCCACCGGAGACAGGAGGCGCCAGGCTGACAGATGCACATCCAACCACGCGGACACAGCGGAGGCCGCGGCTGACGTAATCGCCACTCAGACACTCTGCATGCAGAAGTTCAGGGACGGCGGCGGAGGCCGCGGGAGACGCCATGCCAGGTGTAATATGGCGTTTACTGTGACAGCGTCCCAGAGTGACAGGAGAGGATACAGGAATGTACACATCAGGATAACAGATGGAATCCGGTCCTGGAGCGCTGAGCCAGCCTTAGGAGGCATCTGATGGGTAAGAAATGGCGTCCAGATACCCGGATCGTGACAGCACCCCCCCCTTTAGGAGTGGCCCCAGGACACTTCTTTGGCTTTTGAGGAAACTTGGAATGGAATCTCCGGACCAAGGCAGGAGCATGGACATCAGAAGCATTGGTCCATGAACGTTCCTCAGGACCATAACCCTTCCAGTCAATAAGATATTGTAGTTGACCGTAACGGTGACGTGAGTCCAGGATCTTGGCCACTTCATACTCAACGCCTCGTTGAGTTTGGACTTTCGGAGTTGGAGGAAGTGAGGAATGAAACCGATTCAAGATCAGCGGTTTCAACAGGGAAACATGGAATGTCCTGGGTATTTTTAAGAAGGGAGGCAACTGGAGTCTGTAAGCAACAGGATTGATGACTTGATCAATTTTAAAAGGACCGATGTAGCGAGGTGCAAACTTCATACTGGGAACTCTTAACCTTAAATTCTTCGTGGATAACCATACCCGATCACCCACCTTGAGAGCAGGAACTGCTCGACGCTTCTTATCCGCAAACTTCTTGTACCTGAACGATGCCTTGAGCAGAGCTGATCGTACGCTCTTCCAGATGTTGGCAAACTGATGCAAGGTGATATCCACTGCGGGAACAGAAGTTGCTGGAAGCGGTTGGATCTCAGGGACTTTAGGGTGGAATTCAAAGTTGGTGAAGAATGGTGTTGAAGAAGATGAAGAATGATACTGGTTGTTATGACAGAACTCGGCCCAGGGAAGTAATTGAACCCAGTCATCTTGAGAGGAGGACACATAGATGCGGAGGAAGGACTCCAAGTCCTGATTCACCCTCTCAGTTTGACCATTGGTCTGAGGATGGTAAGCCGTGGAAAACTTTAGCTTGACTTGGAGGGCTTGACATAAACTTCGCCAGAATTTGGCTGTGAATTGAACTCCTCGATCTGAGATAATTTCTTCTGGAAGACCGTGGAGTCGAAAGATCTCTTGTATGAATACTTGAGCCAACTTGGAAGCTGACGGAAGACCGGTGAGAGGAATGAAGTGTGCCATCTTGGTGAACCGGTCAACTACCACCCAGATGGTATTGAACTTGTTGCACATGGGTAAATCTGTAATAAAATCCATCGACAAATGGGTCCAAGGTCGACAGGGAACAGATAGTGGAACCAGTTGCCCCGCAGGCGACTGGCGGGATACCTTATGTTGAGCACACTTTGGGCAAGATGCAATAAACTCCAAGACGTCCTTTTTCAGAGTTGGCCACCAATAGGACCTAGAGATAAACTCCAGGGTTTTTTGGATACCTGTATGTCCGGCAAAACGGGAAGCATGGGCCCAATGCATGAGCTTCTTCCTTAGTATCGGTTTCACAAAACTTTTCCCTGATGGGGGCGTAGAGTCCATCCCTACCGTGGAGAATGCCAACGGATTTATAATAGGATGCTTGTCTGAAGACTCTGACTCATTTTCTTGCTCCCATGAGCGGGAAAGGGCATCGGCCTTGCGATTCTGAGAGCCCGGACAGAACTGGAGTTTAAAGTCGAACCTGGAAAAGAAAAGTGCCCATCTGGCCTGACGAGGGTTAAGACATTGTGCGCCTTTCAGATATAAAAGATTCTTGTGGTCTGTAAGTATGGTGATTGAATGAGAAGCTCCCTCCAACAGATACCTCCACTCTTCTAGAGCGAGCTTGATGGCTAGCAACTCCTGGTCGCCAATGGCATAGTTGCGCTCAGCTGGGGAGAACTTCCGGGAGAAGAAACTGCAAGGGTGTAAATGGCCATCTTTAGCCCTCTGAGATAACACCGCTCCTACTCCAACGGAGGAGGCATCCACCTCTAAGATGAAAGGAGAGTCGATGTCAGGCTGTTTCAGAACAGGCGCAGAGATGAACCTTTGTTTTAAAAGATGAAATGCTTGCATGGCTTCTTCAGACCACTTGGACGGGTTAGCACCCTTCTTAGTGAAAGCAGTAATAGGCGCCACAATGGTGGAAAAGTCTCGTATAAACTTTCGGTAATAGTTGGCGAACCCTAAGAACCTCTGGACCCCTTTGAGGGTTAAGGGTACCGGGCAATTTTGGATTGCTTGTAGTTTCTCAGGATCCATCTCTAGTCCGGAACCGGACACAATGTACCCTAGAAACGGAATGGACTTGACTTCAAAGACGCATTTTTCTAATTTGCAATAGAGATGATTGACACGGAGACGGGACAGAACCTCTTTAACCCAAAAACGATGTTCCTCTAAATCGTTGGCAAAAATGAGGATATCGTCTAGATAGACCACGACATGACGGTATAGAATGTCTCTGAAGATCTCATTGACAAAATGCTGGAAGACAGCTGGAGCATTGCTCAATCCGAAGGGCATGACGAGGTACTCATAATGTCCGTCACAGGTGTTAAAGGCGGTCTTCCACTCGTCACCCTCACGGATCCGGATGAGATTGTATGCACCTCTCAAGTCCAGCTTTGTAAAGATGGTAGCTCCGCTAACTCTGTCAAAGAGCTCAGTAATCAGGGGTAAAGGATAACGGTTCTTGATGGTAATGTCATTCAAACCTCTGTAGTCGATGCACGGCCGCAGACCACCATCTTTCTTTTTTACAAAAAAGAAGCCTGCGCCGGCTGGAGAAGAAGAAGGTCGAATGAACCCCTTTGCTAAGTTCTCTTTAATATATTCCTCCATAGAATGCGTCTCAGGCAGAGACAACGGATAAGTTCGGCCTCGAGGTGGAACCTTCCCTGGAACGAGATCAATCGGGCAGTCCCATTCTCTATGAGGAGGAAGGATATCAGCAGAAGCTTTACTGAACACATCCGTGAAATCTTGATATGGAGGAGGTGGAACATCAGACGACCTGGGGGAGGAAGAACAGACAGGCAATACTTTAAACAAACATGTCTCAGCACAGGAGGAACCCCATGCCAGGATTTGCGTAGTCGTCCAATCAATTGTAGGATTGTGAATACGGAGCCATGGAAGGCCCAGGACCACAGGATGTGTGGCTCTTGGAATCACTAAAAAAGAAATAAGTTCGGAATGAAGAACTCCCACTCTCAGACGAACTGGTAGAGTCCTTAAAGAAATAACTGCATCAAAAATTTTGCTGCCATCCACGGCAGTTAAAGAAATGGACGAAGGAAGTCTCTCGGTGGGTAGGGACCACCGTTTAACATAGGCTTCGGTAATAAAGTTCCCAGCTGCTCCGGAATCAAGGAGGGCAATGACGTTCCGATAACGTTGAGCAACTTGAAGCGAGACTGGGAGATTACAATCTTGAGGAGATGGAGAGGAGATCATTACTCCTAGCCGGCCCTCTCCTTGGCGAGCTAGGATTTGGAGTTTCCCGGACGTTTGGGACAGGCATTAATGGTGTGAGACGGAGCTGCACAATAGAGACAGAGAGACTCGGAGAGACGTCTTCGGCGCTCAGCAGGAGTTAAACGGGAACGGCCAAGTTGCATGGGCTCATCTTTAGATGGTGACAGTTGACGAGGAGGAGGAGCAGAAGATTTTGGAGCAGATGATCTTCCACGCTCAGTTGCTCTCTCTCTGAAACGTAAATCAACTTTCGTGCAGAGTGAGATTAGCTCATCTAACTTAGAAGGTAAGTCTCTGGTAGCTAACTCATCTTTAATACGCTCAGATAAGCCATGCCAGAATGCAGCATACAGGGCCTCGTCGTTCCATGCCAGTTCGGATGCCAGGATCTGGAACTGTATCAGATATTGTCCTACAGTACGTGACCCCTGGCGTAAACGGAGAATCTCGGATGAAGCTGAGGTTACCCGGCCTGGCTCGTCGAAGATGCGCCTGAATGTTGACACGAAGGCAGTGTAGGAAGATAGCAGGGTGTCGGACCTCTCCCATAACGGTGATGCCCAATCAAGGGCTGAGCCACTGAGAAGAGAAATAATGTAGGCAATTTTTGTACGGTCACTGGGAAAATTGCCAGGTTGTAGCTCAAACTGAATCTCACACTGGTTGAGAAATCCCCTGCAGAATCTTGGAGATCCGTCAAATTTTGCTGGCGTTGGAAGATGAAGACGTGGAGCAGAAATGGGTAAGGTGGGTGGGGTTATAGCTGGAGTCACTGTGGTTGACGCACCAGACGCGCCTGATCCACGGAGAGTTGTCTGAATCCCATCCAGCCGAGTAGAGAGATCCTGGAGACAGCGGATGATGTGGCCCTGTGCAGCCTCCTGATGTTCTAGTCGGGCTGCCAGTTCTTGCATCGGCCTGGCCGCTTGATCCTGGTCTCCGGCTGGATTCATTAGGTCAGTGCTTACTGTCACAACTGAGGGCCTGAGCTGACGGGAGGCAGCCTCAGTTGTAGGGGCTGAGATGTACCGGAACCTGGGAGGTTGTATCAGACCCCTGGACATGTAAGTAACATGAATAATAACTGCCCGAAGGCGTGACCACGACAACTTGGATAAAAGTCAATGATGTTTATTATGACAACTCCGCAACACAGCAGCAGTAAAAGAAAACGTAAAAGTCAGCAAAGAATAAATACAGTTCCTGGGTACTACAGGATGGCAGGAGCCACAGGGCACTGGTAGTGTGAGATAGTTCTTATGATCTTCTAGATGGAAAGTCCTTACCAGGCCCGACTGTAGCAATGGAGATAACCCAGGATTGTGCCAGCTGGTGTTCCAGGAAAAGCTGGGTTGCTGAAGATAAAACGGCTGCTGTGGATACTGGCTGGAACCAGACTGTTGTTAGCACGGAGTGGATACTGGCTGGAACCAGTTAAATAATAAATGAACTTGGGAGCGATGAAATATGAACTGAAATGTAGAACTTGAGAGCGGAGAAATAATAATACCGGTGGAGAGTGGTAAAGTGTAGAAAGGACACCGGCCCTTTAAGAGAAGCTGTACTCTGCTGGAAGCTGAGCTGGAAGCAGGTAATGTTGTAGCTGGAAACAGATGAATCCACAATGGATTGGAGAGTCAGGCTACACCGCAGGTGGAATGCTGGTGCGGGTCTCTATGGTGGAAGTCTTGAGACAGGAGCTGGAACCTGGAAGACAATCACAGGAGAGAGACAAACAGGAACTAGGTTTGACAACCAAAGCACTGACGCCTTCCTTGCTCAGGCACAGTGTATTTATACCTGCAGCAAGGAAGGGATTGGCTAGGCAATTATGCAGATTATCAATACTGAGAACAGATTGGTGGAAATGATCAGCTGACAGAATCCAAGATGGCTGCGCCCATGCAGACACTTGGAGGGAAGTTTGGTTTGTAATCCATGTGGTAATGAAAACAGTAATGGCGGCGCCGGCCACCGGAGGCGCCAGGCTGACAGATGCACATCCAACCACGCGGACACAGCGGAGGCCGCGGTTGACGTAATCGCCACTCAGACACTCTGCATGCAGAAGTTCAGGGACGGCGGCGGAGGCCGCGGGAGACGCCATGCCAGGTGTAATATGGCGTTTACTGTGACAGCGTCCCAGAGTGACAGGAGAGGATACAGGAATCTACACATCAGGATAACAGATGGAATCCGGTCCTGGAGCGCTGAGCCAGCCTTAGGAGGCATCTGATGGGTAAGAAATGGCGTCCAGATACCCGGATCGTGACATCCTGTTGCCTACAGGTTACAGTTACCATCCTTCTTGAAAATACCCAGGACATTTCATGTTTCTTTGTTGAAACCGCTGATCCTGAATCGGTTTCATTCCGCACTTCCTCCAGCTCCCAAAGTTCAGACTCAACGGGGAGTCGAGTACGAGGTGGCCAAGATTTTGGACTCACGTTTCCGTTACGGTCAGTTACAATACCTCATTGACTGGAAGGGCTATGGTCCTGAAGAACGCTCTTGGACCAATGCCTCAGACGTCCATGCTCCTGCCTTGGTCCGAAATTTCCACGCAAAGTTTCCTTTAAAGCCTAAGAAGTGTCCTGGGGCCACTCCTAAAGGGGGGGGTGCTGTCACGATCCGGGTATCTGGACGCCATTACTTACCCTTCAGATGCCTCCTAAGGCTGGCTCAGCGTTCCAGGACCGGATCCCGCTGTTTCTGAGTTTCCACATGCAGAATGTCAGAGTGGTGATTTCATCAGCCGCGGCCTCCTCTGTGCCCGCGTGGTTAAATGTGCGCTTGTCAGTCTGGCGTCTCCTGTCTCCTGTGGCCGGCGTCGCCATTACTGTTTCAATTCTCACATGGATTACAAACCAAACTTCCCTCCAAGTGTCTGCATGGGCGCAGCCATCTTGGATTTTGTCATCTGAGCATTTCCACCAATCTGCTGTCTGTATTGTTGATTTGCATAATTGCCTAGCCAACCCCTTCCTTGCTGCAGGTATAAGTAAGCTGTGCCTGAGCAAGGAAGGCGTCAGTGCTTTGGTTGTCTAACCTAGTTCCAGTTTGTCTCTCTCCTGTGGTTGTCTTCCAGGTTCCAGCTCCTGTCTCCAGACTTCTGCTATAGAGACCCGCACCAGCATTCCATCTGCGGTGTAGCCTGACTCTCCGATCCATTCTGGACTCACCTGTTTCCAGTTACAACAATCACCTGCTTCCAGCCCAGCTTGCAGCAGTGTACAGCTTCTCTTAAAGGGCCGGTGTCCTTTCTGCAGTTTACCACTCTCCACCGGTATTATTATTTCACCGCTCTCAAACAATCACCTGCTTCCAGCCCAGCTTCCAGCAGTGTATAGCTTCTCTTAAAGGGCCGGTGTCCTTTTCTGCAGTTTACCACTCTCCACCGGTATTATTATTTCACCGCTCTCAAACTCCAAACTTCATCAATCACCTGCTTCCAGCCCAGCTTCCAGCAGTGTACAGCTTCTCTTAAAGGGCCGGTGTCCTTTCTGCAGTTTACCACTCTCCACCGGTATTATTATTTCACCGCTCTCAAACTCCAAACTTCATTATTATTTCATCGCTCTCAAGTTCGTTTATTATTTAACTGGTTCCAGCCAGTATCCACTCCGTACCAACAACAGTCTGGTTCCAGCCAGTATCCACAGCAGCCGTTTTATCTTCAGCAACCCAGCCTTTCCTGGAACACCAGCTGGTACGATCCTGGGTTCTCTCCATTGCTACAGTCAGGTCTGGTAAGGACTTTCCAACTAGAAGATTATAAGAACTGTCTCACTCTACCAGTGCCTGTGGCCCTTGCCACCCTGTAGTACCCAGGAATTGTATTTATCCTCTGTTGACTTTTATGTTTCCTTTACTGCTGCTGTGTTACGGAGTTTGTCATAATAAACATCATTGACTTTTATCCTGGTTGTCGTGGTCACGCCTTCGGGCAGTTATTCTACATGTTACTTACATGTCTAGGGGTCTGATACAACCTCCCAGGTTCCGTTACATCTCAGCCCCTACAACTGAGGCTGCCTCCCGTCAGCTCAGGCCCTCAGTTGTGACAGGGAGAGAGTGACTAGGAGAGGTGGTTGATTACAGCAAGTGGCTGACAGGTAGTGGGTCACAGGGAGAGGAAGTGGGTAATGCAGGGAGTGGGTGACAGGGAGTGGTAGTGGGTGAAAGAGAGAGGGTCAGAGGCAGCAGGTAACAGGGAGAGGGTGACAGGCAGTGGGTGACAAATATATTACAATTTACTTTCCTGGGCCCAGAACTGCAGCGCGAGGAGGATGGCTCCTCTTTTGGATTTTAAAGTCTGGGATGGTCATGAGATCAGGACGTCAGATCTCCGGAGCTAATGGTATGGAATGTCTCAGTCAGGCAGGACACCGGGGTCAGAGCAATAGGGAGAGAAGAGGGGATTAGTTAGGATGAGAGGGGATTGCGGCCCTCCTCCCTCTCCTGCCAGACCCAGCACTCAGAAAGCAGCTCAACCTCAGCTGCTCATTCTATGTTATTAGAGGACTGTTGGCCATGGTGCGGAGCAGGGGCAGGTGGCATATAATGCGTATTTCTGACTCATTATAATGTAGCAGACCCCTTCACTGCAATGGGCCCTGGTTCAATGTACCAGCTACATCGCCGCTAGTTCCGCCTCTGGCTCTGCATTAGTGGACCGTAAAGCAGGGGTGCATTTCACCAAGATGAATACTTTAGAAGGATAGCTTCAGGACTGAGTAAAAAGAACACTTTTCATCATTCTGTCAAAGTACTAGTTGGACGTCAAATGCCCCATTCTTTTACTTCATATTGGTGTTTCCATTTTATGTCCACTAACTGTAGCACAAAAGCTAAAATAATGTTATATTGTGGTGAATGTATTTCCTGATCTCACACGTTTGCCAGGACAGGATGGCACTTGGAATACCACAAGTACCAGCATGCAACAGCATCAAGAACCCGCTGGCACCCGTAGTCCACCTGACCTCTCAGTTGGGGCCCTGCTGCAACTAAGAAGTCACCAAGGAACACTCTCCATAGGAATGAATGGGCACACGCTGATTGGCCAGGGCATGAATGTTGCCAGCGAACTGGTCAATCAGCAAGGAACTATTAATATCTATTGAGAGTGTCTGCAAGGAATTGTTTATTATTCAGAAATTGTTACACATGAAGTACATTTAGTCACTGTACTCTACAGAGCTTGCGGTGTGAAGCCAGAGCCAGTTAGCATGTCAGATGCCCTGCATTGTGCTGTCGCCGACTGAGCTGGCCCTAGGCTTCCAATGCATGCCCCTAGGCATTCCAAATGCCCTAGACATTTGCCTAGTTTGCCTATGCCTAGGGCCGACTCTGCTCTACAATATAAGAAAATAAATTGAAATGAATAATAATAGAAATAATAATAATTATAAAAATAAGTGGGGTCCCAACTATAAGAGTTGCTAAAACTAGTATATTTATGTAAATTATCACAAAACATTTAAGAAGGAAACAAAATACCAGAATAGTAATACAAAGTAATTGTCAGTCGCAGACCTTTACTTTTCTTCCTTGGAATTGGCTCACTGCAACACTGCCTCATTTCACTAAATTGACAATTTGTTTTCACTACATTGGTAATTTAATTCATACACAGTAAACTGAACTAGTAGTTGTAAAGTGGCATTACACTCTCGTGTATTAGTACATTATGCTGTGCCATAATGCATCTTGGTGCTGTGTATAAGACAAGTGTAGCTTGTCGCACTACATGGTAAAAAAGCGTATATATAAGCAGAGGCTGCACCGGGGGCAGTAACACCCGGTACGGCCCAAAGCCCCCTGCTCGAAAAGGGGCCATGTCTTTATGGACAGGGAGCATGACCTTGCAGGACCCATGCTAATGTCACTAAAGTTAGATACACCCATATTTTACAGTAGGCATGCAGTGGCGCACCCGGGGGGGGGGGGGGGGGGTTCTGAGTACCCAGAAACCCCCCGATGGAACAAATCAATTTTATTGCTAATCGCGGCTTGCGAGTGTAGCTCCGCTCACTCGCTGCATTATGCTCCGCCCACTCGCGGCATTTTGCCGCGATTCGCGGACCCTCTAGGTAGAGCTACACACACTGACCTCTCTCAGCCAGCAGCAGGTGAACCAGAGCTAATGGTCACAAGTCTTGTGAGGCTGCCTAATCTGAATGTGACCACACACTGATTCCTTCCTAGCTGACCTCGGTAAGGAACCTCTCCTTTCAGTCAACCATTGCTTCATATTCATCAGGGCTTTAAACACAGTATACCAACATTTTTGTACATGTGCACTAATTTATTAGCTTTATGCATTATAATCTATGCATTGATCTACGGAGGGCACCGCAGCAAGTAAAGATAAACTTACTAGTGAGTGCCGAACCATAACTGCTATCTATATATATATATATATATATACACATACATACATGTCTTTTTCAAGCCAAATTAACAAGGTTAATAGCACCAGGAAAAACAAATGGGAACATAACTAATTGAATACATTATTTAAATATAAAGAGTAAATAATAATATAAAAATGATGTATATATAAAACTACTGTAGGCTACTTGATTGAGGGGGTAATTCAGACCTGATCGCTTGCAAGTGTTTTTTTGCTGTCCTTCATTCAGATAGTCGCCGCCTACAGGGGAGTGTATTTTGGCTGTGCAAGTGTGCGATCCCATGTGTAGCAGAGCTGCAAAAACTGATTTTGTGCAGTCTCTGAGTAGCCCAGAACTTACTCAGCCGCTGCGATCACATCAGTCTGTTCGGGACCGGATTTGACGTCAGACACCCTCACTGCAAACGCTCGGACACGCCTGTGTTTTCCCTGACACTCCCAGAAAACGGTCAGTTGCCACCCACAGACACCCTCTTCCTGTCAATCTCCTTGCGATTGCTTTTTTCGCACCATCCCGTCGCTATGCACCAATGCCAGGTGCAGTCGTCCAACGAGCCTGCGCATTGCGCAGTTCAGACCTGATCGCAGGCTGTGAGAAAACACAGCCTAGCGATCAGGTCTGAATTACTCCCTGAGATACAAATATATTAATAGCACCTGAAGTCTAAAATCATAGCATATAGCAAGTGAGGTGTAGAAAGGGGTTCGGTATTTATTATCGGCGGATGGGTTTCGGCTGCCAGGATCCTGACAGCAGCATCCCATCCTCCAGAATGCTGGTAGCGGGGTGAGCGCTAAGAGTCCCCATGCAGGCTTGCTGTGCTCGCCACTCTGTGGGCATCCACGAGTGGAATAGCTCTGTTGCGCCGGCTGGCAGCATTGTTGGTTGCCAGGATTCGGGAGTCGGTATTCTGACCTCCGGGATCCCGACAGCTGGCAAACTAAACGTATCCCATAGAAAGTCCTAAAATCTCATCTCATCGTGTGATTTGACGTTGCTTCTGGGGAAGTTGTGGGGAAATTTGTCTGATGGAAACCCCCCTTTACAAATCCTGTGTTTGCCCCTGGGCATGCGGGCTGCCCCTGGAGTCTCTTCCAGCACTTGGCTCCTTCTCAGTGACAGGAGCTGAGTGCTGCAGATTAATGTCACACAGCAGCACTTGGCTTCTGTCACTGCAGAGAAGTTAGCATTTTGGAGTCATCCCTTGGAAGGGTGACACCCGAGTGCAGCCTGCACCTCCCCTGTGGCACTTCTGTATATAAGGACACATCTATCGTTTACACATAAATAGGACAGCCAAAAAACGTTGCCCCGTTATTGTATTGGACTTAGAATTGCAATACCTACATAATATGAGTCAATGTCCTGCTATTGTAGATACTTGTATCCTGTGGTTTGGTCCTGAGGAAGGGGTTTTAACCCCAAATGTTGACATACTGTAATTACACTTTTATAATTTTGCATATATGGCCATCTTTGAGTGCTGTTTCTAATTGGAGGATGTTTTTTGGCTGAATCTGTTCACTGGCAAGATATTTCCTTGAGAGTTCTGGCAGAGTGTGGATTGGTATATGAGAGAGAGAGAGAGAGAGAGAGAGCGAGAGAGAGAGAGAGAGGAGTTTCTGAATCCTACTGGTGAAACAAAAGACAATGCCGTTATTCCATGGATCATATAATATACATTTGTTTGCCCTATTGCTCCAAGACCTTCTGTTATAAATGCCCTTCATGTGTCACTTGTGGATATTTACTTGTTGGACACTCTTTCAAACAGCCTCACAATCGAAGTACCTTTCAGATAAAATATATACTTACCTGCAGTACACGTTATTTACATCATCATCTGCCCTTGTGGAGTATACTAGGTGAGTATGACCATATGGATGTTTAAGGAGGGAATGAACCTCCACAGGTCATTGATTTGGATGGCTTTAAGTCAAAAGAATGTAGGGGCAGCCTCACTGTCCAGCAGGAATCTCTGTGGAACTTTAAACTTGACACTGTCACCCATTATAATCCATGTGGGTGGTGGCTAGGATTAACCCTCGGGGTGTGTCGGCTATGGCTAACCACAACCCTAGTGCCTAACCCTTACCCCAGCCCCCCAGTACCTTAACTCCCCCCCCTTCCCCGAGCCCTAATCCTAACCCCGATACTCACCTTCGGCATTCTGGAAAGCAGTGTTCCTGTGCTGGTCTCCCGAGTAGCGTCTGGATTCCGGTGTTGGTCACATGACTGCCGACATACAGACTGCCGGGATGCCGAATGCATCCCCTCTGGCGCACTATGGTTTCATTAGTATGCTGATATATGGATCTGTTTAGTATATTCTTTAATGCTTTTTTTTTGTACAGTCCTATTATGTTTTTATTCTCCTTTTCAATGTTTTTTTTTAGTCTATGGCTGCCAGTATTGATATTAGATGTCTTTTTTCTAGATGTGCTTTATTGTTCATCCTTTTTACTCGACAAATGAGATCTCGGCATTTGCTGTTGCTACAACAATGCCACTGCATTGATGCTCTGATGTTATTACTTGGGGACTTTGGGTCTGCTGCATGCTTTCACTTTTATGGTATTGCTGTGTCCCTTGGGTACTTAAGGTAAATAGTTTTAACTTTATGCACACAAGCTACGCCCTGAGGAAAGGGCTCTGTGGAGAACTGAATCATTGATAACATCACAGTAAAGGTATGGTCTGTGTGTCCCATTGTGTTTCTGCTCTCTTAGTTTTTCTAAAGACTATGGGGGAGATGTACTAAGCAGTGAAAAGAGAGGAGAAGTGAGCTAGTGGAGAAGTTGCCCATGGCAACCAATCAGCTGCTCTGTATAATTTTATAATATGCAAATTATAAATGTTACTTCAATGCTGATTGGTTGCCATGGGCAACTTCTGGTTCACTTCTCCACTCTTTTCACTGCTTTGTACATCTCCCCCTCTATCTAAATATATTAACAAGTTGTATTTACCTGCTCATTATTGACTTACAGTATCTGTTCACATAGTCTGTATACAGAGAACAGAGTGTCTCTCATAAACTTACATTTGTTCTGACAGAAACATTGTCGCCTCCTTCTAAAAACACACACTCTCACGCCAGGTTCCATTTTTATACACGTCCCCCATACACTTGCTATACACCAACAGCATTCCCACACCCAGCATTAATCAAGTGCACAACACTCACATTATAATTTATTGAGCGCTAGGTACCATTTTTCAATGAACAATATTACAACTATTATTATACTATTAATATTAACCACACTCATCGCTATAAGAGTATGGGAAATAGTGCTAGTGCTATTGGCGCAGAGGTTGGGGTATACTTAGGAGGGTAGCCCACACAGATTTTTGCTAGGCCAACCTGCCTATGGTACACAGACCGTGGGCCAATTGGCGTAAGACTTGTGGAATGATGGTCTCCCATATGTGGATCCACCAGCCAGGGTTAGTCAAACTCAGTGCTAGTTGAAAACCAGAGGGGACCCCATGCTCTTTATTCTCCTGATTTCTACACTAATCAGCCTTCAAGGCCTAGGACTGAATTATTAAATGGGGCAGTCCTTTTACCTACAGGCTTGCACAACATGGCATTTTTTAAAACACAATCAAAACTGATGGTTATTGAATAATGTATGTTGGGCCCCTGAACTGGTTTTAAAATGGCAGCAAACTCACTGCTTTGCAAATGTAACCCTTAGCTGCTATTTACTAAAGGATGCAATAAGAAATTCTCCATGATATGGTTACATCAGAGGTTCCCAAACAGTGTGCCGTGGCTCCCTGGGGTGCCTCAGGACACTTGCAGGGGTGCCCTGTATTGGTGGTCCTAGACCAATTCAAATTATTCATGGTCAATATAATAGGCAAAACCAGTGCTGGTGGCTGCCAGTCATAAAATATGTGGCCAAACAGAAGCAAATCTTGTCCCTCACCACACAACTGACCCTAAGGATGACATATAAACACGATCTACTTAATGTAATATTTCTTTCTAAATTTCTCAATAAGAAATTTTTGGCCTAGGGGTGCCGTGAAAAAAATTCTGAATATCTAGGGTGCCGTGATTCAAAAAAGTTTGGAAACCACTGGGTTAAATTAAAATCTACAACAGTAAAATTGATTCCATTACCGGAAAGGTAAAAAAAAAAAATTGAGAATTTATTCAGATTTTGAGATATTACCTTAAAATTCAGTCTTGTATTAAAATTTTACCATGCTCATTATCCACTTGTTGATTCCGTTACCACAGCATGGTGATTCACAGGGCCTGATCAACCAATAGGTTGAGTAAGCTGCAGCCTGGAGTGCTGGGTCCTGGGGGAGCGCAGTGCCACCACAATAGATTAATTAGTTTTCTTTTTTTTCTTGTTTTTCCTGCAGCATTGCGGCTGCGCCTAACGCCGGCACTGTAATTATCTGTGCCACTTACCCACTCACTACTGCAGACAGTCTGCAGTGCAGCGATGACTGATTCAGTCATCATTGCTGCTTAGCACAGCCTGAGCTACAGCGTCTTCTGCATCTGGTCCCTCCTCACTCCATCCTGATTATGCTGCTGTGCGATGACAGAGAATCTGACATGCGCACTAGGCATTCCACTCCAGGACGCTGAGAGGGCCATCAGGATAATCAAAAAGTTTACAGCTTCTAAAGCAAGAAAACGGAGCTTGATGTAAACTGTTGATGTAAACGGTGAGTTTGACGACTATATTTAATGTATCATTTTGTATTATTGTCATTAGTCTACGTTTCTATAGAATAAAAAAAATACAATTTGTATCAGCAAACAATAATTGAATCTCTGGTAAATTTTGACACATAATTACAGATTTTTAGCTGAAAATGAGCAAAAAAAAATGGTGGTGGGGGCAGCCACTTCTTCTGTATTAGCCTAGGGCAGATGGAACTCTTAATCAGGACCTGGTGATTCAGTTACTTTATTAAAAAATGTGCCCAAGTTACACAAATTGTCATACTGTACATGTACCAAATTAAGGTAGATGAATCCTCAGGGTGTCTCCATCTTGCTATAAAATTGTGAAAAAGTTCATTCTGGAAGCTGAATTTATCAATTTTGAGCATACTCAGACATACAGGTAGTAACATGTGTTATGAATGGTGATTCCGTTACCGACTTTGAAAGTAGGCTGATTTATCTTACACAAGATAGCACGTCAGCTATTTTTATAGTATTTTATATGGGGTTTAGGGGGTCATTCCGAGTTGATCGCTCGCTAGCAGTTTTTTGCAGCCGTGCAAATGCATAATCGCCGCCCACGGTGAGTGTATTTTCGCTTTGCAGGAGTGCAAACACCTGTGCAGCAGAGCGCCTGCAAACACATTTTGTGCAAAACATGACCAACCCTGTAGTTACTTATCCTGTGCGATGATTGCTGCGACGAGTGACACGATAATGACGTCAGATACCCGCTCAGCAAATGCCCGGCCACGCCTGCGTTTTCCCAAACACTCCCAGAAAACGGTCAGGTGAAACCCATAAACGCTCTCTTCCTGTCAATCTCCTTGCGTTCAGCTGTGCGATTGGAATCGTTGCTAGAACCAGTGCAAAACCACAAAGGACTTCGTACCCGTACGACGCGCGTGCGCATTGCGGTTTATACGCATGCGCAGATTAGCCTTTTTTTCACTGATCGCTACACAGCGAACAACGGCAGCTAGCGATCAACTCGGAATGACCCCCTTAATGTGGGCTGTTGAGTTATGATGATTTGCTCACATTAGTGATGGCAGTTGTATAATGAATAGTATCACTGTGAAAAGGTGATTCCGTTACCAATGGAATTGCCCAAATATATGCGCTGCATTTATTGCAGACGGATATAATAATTTACATTATGTTTATTCCTATTTAGATACAGTATGTCAGATGTAATATATTGACCACAACTTGTGAAAGAAAGCAAGTTTTAAACCACACATTGCACAATTATTCAAGTGAGAAATAATAGTTTTTTAAGTGGTGAGTAAAGATGCAGTTCTGCATGAATTGTAATGTTACAAGAAAGACCACAATAGGAGCGGAACTGTTTGCGAAACTGTTTGAAAGCCAGCATCAGGAATTTCATATGCTATGTAGTCTGTAAGCACTTTCAGCACTTTTTCATATCGTTATGAAAAGTGGTTTTGAATTTAGTCAATTATATGAATTCACTATTAACCAAATACTTTCACCTTTCATCAGTGCTTCTATATTTCTCACAAGGTACTAATAAAAAGAGGGTACACTTACCATAGAGTACCAGTATTACCTATTGTTGTGCAACACTAGTACTATTATAAAAATATATTATTGTTGTCTCTCACTGCGGACTGAGAATTATAGTGACTTTTTCTTCTCTTGTAGTTTTTGCTATCAAACCAGTATAAAGCCTAAGGTAAGTTTATTACAATGTCCATAAGAGCACCTCATGCTTCTATCGAATGTAAATACAACAGAATTCACTGGAGGCCCATTGTGCTTCAGTTCACCTTTTCTCTTCATTAGGGAGCAAACACTACATTCTGTGCAGGGAAGCAGAATTTTTTTTAGGTGGTACATTGTGTAAAAGTGCAAATGTTACCACAAAGGCCAACATCTTATCCCTTTCATTTTAATATACAGGTCAGTTTTTTTCTTTAGTTCATACCTCCCAACAGTACTTATAATTGTAGGACTGAGACATGGCTTTTTTGTAATGTTTGTATGACTGGGTGGTCTTCAGTATGCCGAATGTCGGGATCCCGGCGCACAGTTTACCGGTGCCGGAATCCCGACACCCGGCATACCGACAGATATTCTCCCTCGTGGGGGTCCACGACCCCCCTGGAGGGAGAATACGCGTGCCACTGTGCCCGCAGCGAGTCCGCAAGGGGCTCATTTGCGCTCGCCACGCTGTCGGTATGCCGGCGGTCGGGCTCCCGGGGCCGGTATGCTGGTCGCCGGGAGCCCGGCCGCCGGCATACCATACTACACCCGTATGACTTACATTAAGCAGTTTTTTAGGGTGAATCATGGGAGGTGCTCATTTTTGTTCCCAAATTTGCTTTTTAAATGTTGTCTGGCATGATTTAGTCTCCGTTATGACTGTTGTTATTATTATGTAAATTTTGTCTGTGAACCTTTTAGTTATATTGTTCGATACATGTCTAGAAATGTGCAGCAGCGCACCATCGCTGGAAGATGCTCCTGAGGAAGCTGGACACTCTTTACCAGTGAAACGCGTTGAGCTTACCCACCACTGTGCTCTGCCAAATAGACATCTTCTAAATCCACTACTGGTGATATTTGGACACCCATCATACTTTGGAGTTTTCACTGCAGCACAATTGGCCTTATCATCCCTTCAGCAACTAAAGGATCTACTCGCAGCTGATACTTACAGGGACCGCACCTTATTATTGGCCTACTGTTACCAACATCACCGATTATCACAGGACCATAACGAAGACATCTGGTTACACTGCTGCTTAATTCAGTGACACTATCATTCTCCATATGAGAAAGTCTTAATCAGTTTTGTGGAAATTAAATTATAAATTATAATCAGCACAGTGATACATGTGGCTTTTTACATAAATTCATGGTTTTTATTTAACTAATAGTATTTTACTGTATATATATATATATATATATATATTTGTGCCTAATGTACTTTTTTTTATTGACAAGCAAAGGTTACAGTGAGCCGAAACGGGGTGGAACTGCGTTCCGTCAGTTCCAATTGAAGACGGAACACAGTTCCGCGTCCTCCGGCTCACCTAATCCAGAATGTGCCCGTTGAGATTGTGTTACCAGCGGGCATAACTACAGGGGGCAGCTTCTACTGGGTGCATAACTACAGGGGGCAGCTTCTACTGGGGGCAGCTTCTACTGAGGGCATAACTTCCGAGTTATGCCCTCAGTAGAAGCTGCCCCCTGTAGTTATGCCCCATAGTACAGGTACCTCCTGTAGTAATACCACCAGTAGAAGCTGCCCCCAGTACAAATGCCCGATATGTGATTAAAAAAAGTTTTGGAACCACTGCACTAGAACAATATTACAAGCCATGAGATATTGTTTATTACACTTAACAATAAAATAGCATATAAAATATATGTGTATATCATACCCTCCAATTGTACCTTTTTGGCAGGTACATCACCTTTTTTATGGTCTGTACCGATTTTTGGCTTTCCAAACTTCAATTGAAAGTATAGGAAAAGGCCCTTTCCTAATTTGTACCGGTTCTTATGTGTAAAATGTTGGAGAGTATAGTAAATACGAGTGTAATAGAAATACCACTCTTGGGAGTGTGGTTGCTCTCTTATATATGCATGTATTGGTGTGTGTTCAACCAGCCAAAGTGTACGTATATCCCAGCGCGACTGCATAAACAAAAAGTGGTGTACAGTATCTATCTTATAGAATGGCCCCTGTTGCGACCAAATAGTTCTACAGTACGTGGAGATGATGTAGGGTGAAGCAGATACAGAATAGGAGGAAACAATTGTTCTGTTCAAGTTCTTAGTAAAGATAATCATTGTGCCAGTCATCTCTAGTGATTATTGATGTCATGTCCTTTAGTTATGTTGTCATTTTGACATTTCTGTCAGAAATGTGTATGTCTGTCACAGTGAGACAGGGATTTGCTGCTGTCAGTGAGGCTGGGATGGGCTGTCTTCCCATACTGCAGCCTCCTCCCGCACAGTCTCACCAGCCAGCCAAGGCCTGCCCAGGGTGACATATGCATCTGGACTGTGATCAATCCAGAGGACAGCAGTGAGCAGTTCGCCCCTGATAGACAGATTGATATAAGCACGGAAGAGACCAGTGAATAGTGCTGAGAAAATCCTAAGGAGGCAAAAAGGTATTTAAGAGTAGCCTGTTTACACAGCCTCACAAACAGTGGCAGTTATGGTAACTGATTAGTGCCAGTATTCTGAGGAGGAGACAGCTGTCTGTAGTTATAGAACTATTTCCAGCCAGTTGCAGCCTACCAGTTATTTCAGTGATAGGGGCAGATTATAGGGGCAGCTGTAATATGTCCTGGATGATACAGTGGAGAGAGATAAAGTACCAATCAGCTCATATTTGTCATTATTCAAATATAGTCTGTAACAAGGCAGTTATATTCTCTCTCTCTAAACTTTATCACTCTCCAAAGCTTAGTACATCTCCCCCTAGTGTGAATGTATGTCAGAGACAGAATTCAGAACTACAGTATAGCGCCAATAGACAGCAGGAATTAGCTAGAAGTCACATCCTCACCTGAAAACTGCACATCATTTTCTGGTTATCCAAGACAGCATTAATATTTACTACATACCAGTCTTATTTCTAAAAGGGACACTTTAATATGAGTGAAATTGAAGGGTCAGATGTAATGACGACTTAGTTTGGTGACCGTGCGGGATGCTGGCCGAACTTTAGCGTTTTTTTAAAAGGGCCAATCACTTAGAAGGCATGGTTTTACTATGTAAGTGATTGCTCCTTAAAGAAACCATGAGAGTTCGGCCGGCATCCTACACGGCCGCCAAATTGGGCATCATTACATCCGACCCTAAGTGTCTTTATGTGTCTTCTGCTTCTGAGAGATACATTTTATATATATATATATATATATATATATACATACAGGTTGAGTATCCCATATCCAAATGTTCCGAAATACGGAATATTCCGAAATACGGACTTTTTTGAGTGAGACTGAGATAGTGAAACCTTTGTTTTCTGATGGCTCAATGTACACAAACTTTGTTTAATACACAAAGTTATTAAAAATATTGTATTAAATGACCTTCAGGCTGTGTGTATAAGTTGTATATGAAACATAAATGATTTCTGTGAATGTAGACACACTTTGTTTAATGCACAAAGTTATAAAAAATATTGGCTAAAATGACCTTCAGGCTGTGTGTATAAGGTGTATATGAAACATAAATGCATTCTGTGCTTAGACTTAGGTCCCATCACCATGATGTCTCATTGTGGTATGCAATTATTCCAAAATACGGAAAAATCCCATATCCAAAATACCTCCGGTCCCAAGCATTTTGGATAAGGGATACTCAACCTGTATATATATATATATATATATATATATATATATATATATACACAGAGAAGGGGAACGTGGCACTCACGGCAAACTGAAGAACTCACAGACTCATCAGTGATTGAAGTAACGTTTCAGTGGACACCCCACTGTCGTCAGGCTTTTATTAATAATGAAGTAAAAAACATACCTTTATAGAACCCCACGTGTGCTCTCACCAACAGTCCGGACCCGAACTTCCGGTCACAAAAGCGGAAGTGATGTGATAGTGCCGTCAGCGCACTAAGACAGAAAAGAACCCGTCACCATGGAGACTTCTAACTTCAATGCAAACAAGTGCATTTTTACTTTCAACATTTTTGGGCTCATGCTCGTCGCCAGTACTCCGCAGTTTCCATATTGGATATTTGCAATGGTACCATTTGTCCAGTCACAATACACTTTCACCACAGCAACACGTGAACAGTTCACAAACTGGACTGTTTTCAGAAATACTGCCATCCTTGGCCTGAAAGCCATTGATGTGTGAGGTGAATGACGGCTACGAAGGTGCGTGAGGGACGATCAACACATTACAGTGGAGAAGCTCACAGTCTAAATTAACCTGGAGGCTACAAGACGTGTGCCTAAAATGACAACTCAGCCCGTCTAGCTGCTGTCCATGTTGCACGCGGCGGTTACTCTGGCTATTAACTGGTGGTTATAATAATGTCACTTGACCATGATGTACACACACACACACACACACACACACACACACACACACACACACACACACATATATATTTATTACAAAATCTAAGATAGTGATGGGAAATCTGGTTCTTAAGGATGACTAGTTAATCATGATCTAGATCACTCAAAAGATTAGTTCAAAAGATTAGTTCATGTACTTCATTTAGTTCATTATGTCATTGACTCTGAAACACTGCTGAGAGAAGTTATTGGAAACGTAGAACTACATACAGGAGGCATGTCTACTACTAGCTCATTGAATGAGCTATAGCCTTGTTCACATGATCAGATAAGTTTAATATGTCTGATCCTTTAATATTTTAAAAAATATGCGCACAGTGTCTATTCACCAGTGACAGGAGCCTCCTAACTGCCCCCCCTCCTCCCACCACGGCACACTGCGGCCCACGGATGGGACAGCGGGACAGTCCCAAAAAAACGGGACTATCCTGTGAAAATTGGGACAGTTGGGAGGTATGGTACTGACTCACGAGAGAGCTGACAAGTAGTGCACCTACAAAGAAAATCCAGAAGAATATTTAGCGCAGCAAGCATGTTCAGGGCCCAGTACCAGAACCAGCAGTAAGTGTCTGGACATCTGGGGGTATGTAGAGATGAGCGCCTGAAATTTTTCGGGTTTTGTGTTTTGGTTTTGGGTTCGGTTCCGCGGCCGTGTTTTGGGTTCGAACGCGTTTTGGCAAAACCTCACCGAATTATTTTTGTCGGATTCGGGTGTGTTTTGGATTCGGGTGTTTTTTTCCAAAAACACTGAAAAACAGCTTAAATCATAGAATTTGGGGGTCATTTTGATCCCAAAGTATTATTAACCTCAAAAACCATAATTTACACTCATTTTCAGTCTATTCTGAATACCTCACACCTCACAATATTATTTTTAGTCCTAAAATTTGCACCGAGGTCGCTGTGTGAGTAAGATAAGCGACCCTAGTGGCCGACACAAACACCGGGCCCATCTAGGAGTGGCACTGCAGTGTCACGCAGGATGTCCCTTCCAAAAAACCCTCCCCAAACAGCACATGACGCAAAGAAAAAAAGAGGCGCAATGAGGTAGCTGTGTGAGTAAGATTAGCGACCCTAGTGGCCGACACAAACACCGGGCCCATCTAGGAGTGGCACTGCAGTGTCACGCAGGATGGCCCTTCCAAAAAACCCTCCCCAAACAGCACATGACGCAAAGAAAAAAAGAGGCGCAATGAGGTAGCTGACTGTGTGAGTAAGATTAGCGACCCTAGTGGCCGACACAAACACCGGGCACATCTAGGAGTGGCACTGCAGTGTCACGCAGGATGTCCCTTCCAAAAAACCCTCCCCAAACAGCACATGACGCAAAGAAAAAAAGAGGCGCAATGAGGTAGCTGTGTGAGTAAGATTAGCGACCCTAGTGGCCGACACAAACACCGGGCACATCTAGGAGTGGCACTGCAGTGTCACGCAGGATGTCCCTTCCAAAAAACCCTCCCCAAACAGCACATGACGCAAAGAAAAAAAGAGGCGCAATGAGGTAGCTGTGTGAGTAAGATTAGCGACCCTAGTGGCCGACACAAACACCGGGCCCATCTAGGAGTGGCACTGCAGTGTCACGCAGGATGTCCCTTCCAAAAAACCCTCCCCAATCAGCACATGATGCAAAGAAAAAGAAAAGAAAAAAGAGGTGCAAGATGGAATTATCCTTGGGCCCTCCCACCCACCCTTATGTTGTATAAACAAAACAGGACATGCACACTTTAACCAACCCATCATTTCAGTGACAGGGTCTGCCACACGACTGTGACTGATATGACGGGTTGGTTTGGACCCCCCCCAAAAAAGAAGCAATTAATCTCTTCTTGCACAAACTGGCTCTACAGAGGCAAGATGTCCACCTCATCTTCACCCTCCGATATATCACCGTGTACATCCCCCTCCTCACAGATTATCAATTCGTCCCCACTGGAATCCACCATCTCAGCTCCCTGTGTACTTTGTGGAGGCAATTGCTGCTGGTCAATGTCTCCGCGGAGGAATTGATTATAATTCATTTTAATGAACATCATCTTCTCCACATTTTCTGGATGTAACCTCGTACGCCGATTGCTGACAAGGTGAGCGGCGGCACTAAACACTCTTTCGGAGTACACACTTGTGGGAGGGCAACTTAGGTAGAATAAAGCCAGTTTGTGCAAGGGCCTCCAAATTGCCTCTTTTTCCTGCCAGTATAAGTACGGACTGTGTGACGTGCCTACTTGGATGCGGTCACTCATATAATCCTCCACCATTCTATCAATGTTGAGAGAATCATATGCAGTGACAGTAGACGACATGTCCGTAATCGTTGTCAGGTCCTTCAGTCCGGACCAGATGTCAGCATCAGCAGTCGCTCCAGACTGCCCTGCATCACCGCCAGCGGGTGGGCTCGGAATTCTGAGCCTTTTCCTCGCACCCCCAGTTGCGGGAGAATGTGAAGGAGGAGATGTTGACAGGTCGCGTTCCGCTTGACTTGACAATTTTGTCACCAGCAGGTCTTTCAACCCCAGCAGACCTGTGTCTGCCGGAAAGAGAGATCCAAGGTAGGCTTTAAATCTAGGATCGAGCACGGTGGCCAAAATGTAGTGCTCTGATTTCAACAGATTGACCACCCGTGAATCCTTGTTAAGCGAATTAAGGGCTGCATCCACAAGTCCCACATGCCTAGCGGAATCGCTCCGTGTTAGCTCCTTCTTCAATGCCTCCAGCTTCTTCTGCAAAAGCCTGATGAGGGGAATGACCTGACTCAGGCTGGCAGTGTCTGAACTGACTTCACGTGTGGCAAGTTCAAAGGGCATCAGAACCTTGCACAACGTTGAAATCATTCTCCACTGCACTTGAGACAGGTGCATTCCATCTCCTATATCGTGCTCAATTGTATAGGCTTGAATGGCCTTTTGCTGCTCCTCCAACCTCTGAAGCATATAGAGGGTTGAATTCCACCTCGTTACCACTTCTTGCTTCAGATGATGGCAGGGCAGGTTCAGTAGTTTTTGGTGGTGCTCCAGTCTTCTGTACGTGGTGCCTGTACGCCGAAAGTGTCCCGCAATTTTTCTGGCCACCGACAGCATCTCTTGCACGCCCCTGTCGTTTTTTAAAAAATTCTGCACCACCAAATTCAAGGTATGTGCAAAACATGGGACGTGCTGGAATTTGCCCATATTTAATGCACACACAATATTGCTGGCGTTGTCCGATGCCACAAATCCACAGGAGAGTCCAATTGGGGTAAGCCATTCCGCGATGATCTTCCTCAGTTGCCGTAAGAGGTTTTCAGCTGTGTGCGTATTCTGGAAAGCGGTGATACAAAGCGTAGCCTGCCTAGGAAAGAGTTGGCGTTTGCGAGATGCTGCTACTGGTGCCGCCGCTGCTGTTCTTGCGGCGGGAGTCCATACATCTACCCAGTGGGCTGTCACAGTCATATAGTCCTGACCCTGCCCTGCTCCACTTGTCCACATGTCCGTGGTTAAGTGGACATTGGGTACAACTGCATTTTTTAGGACACTGGTGAGTCTTTTTCTGACGTCCGTGTACATTCTCGGTATCGCCTGCCTAGAGAAGTGGAACCTAGATGGTATTTGGTAACGGGGGCACACTGCCTCAATAAATTGTCTAGTTCCCTGTGAACTAACGGCGGATACCGGACGCACGTCTAACACCAACATAGTTGTCAAGGACTCAGTTATCCGCTTTGCAGTAGGATGACTGCTGTGATATTTCATCTTCCTCGCAAAGGACTGTTGAACAGTCAATTGCTTACTGGAAGTAGTACAAGTGGGCTTACGACTTCCCCTCTGGGATGACCATCGACTCCCAGCGGCAACAACAGCAGCGCCAGCAGCAGTAGGCGTTACACGCAAGGATGCATTGGAGGAATCCCAGGCAGGAGAGGACTCGTCAGACTTGCCAGTGACATGGCCTGCAGGACTATTGGCATTCCTGGGGAAGGAGGAAATTGACACTGAGGGAGTTGGTGGGGTGGTTTGCGTGAGCTTGGTTACAAGAGGAAGGGATTTACTGGTCAGTGGACTGCTTCCGCTGTCACCCAAAGTTTTTGAACTTGTCACTGACTTATTATGAATGCGCTGCAGGTGACGTATAAGGGAGGATGTTCCGAGGTGGTTAACGTCCTTACCCCTACTTATTACAGCTTGACAAAGGGAACACACGGCTTGACACCTGTTGTCCGCATTTCTGGTGAAATACCTCCACACCGAAGAGCTGATTTTTTTGGTATTTTCACCTGGCATGTCAACGGCCATATTCCTCCCACGGACAACAGGTGTCTCCCCGGGTGCCTGACTTAAACAAACCACCTCACCATCAGAATCCTCCTGGTCAATTTCCTCCCCAGCGCCAGCAACACCCATATCCTCCTCATCCTGGTGTACTTCAACACTGACATCTTCAATCTGACTATCAGGAACTGGACTGCGGGTGCTCCTTCCAGCACTTGCAGGGGGCGTGCAAATGGTGGAAGGCGCATGCTCTTCACGTCCAGTGTTGGGAAGGTCAGGCATCGCAACCGACACAATTGGACTCTCCTTGTGGATTTGGGATTTCAAAGAACGCACAGTTCTTTGCGGTGCTTTTGCCAGCTTGAGTCTTTTCAGTTTTCTAGCGAGAGGCTGAGTGCTTCCATCCTCATGTGAAGCTGAACCACTAGCCATGAACATAGGCCAGGGCCTCAGCCGTTCCTTGCCACTCCGTGTGGTAAATGGCATATTGGCAAGTTTACGCTTCTCCTCCGACAATTTTATTTTAGGTTTTGGAGTCCTTTTTTTTCTGATATTTGGTGTTTTGGATTTGACATGCTCTGTACTATGACATTGGGCATCGGCCTTGGCAGACGACGTTGCTGGCATTTCATCGTCTCGGCCATGACTAGTGGCAGCAGCTTCAGCACGAGGTGGAAGTGGATCTTGATCTTTCCCTAATTTTGGAACCTCAACTTTTTTGTTCTCCATATTTTATAGGCAGAACTAAAAGGCACCTCAGGTAAACAATGGAGATGGATGGATTGGATACTAGTATACAATTATGGACGGACTGCCACGGTTAGGTGGTATAAAAAAACCACGGTTAGGTGGTATATAATACAATTATGGATGGACGGACTGCCTGCCGAGTGCCGACACAGAGGTAGCCACAGCCGTGAACTACCGCACTGTACACTGGTTGATAAAGAGATAGTAGTATACTCGTAACAACTAGTATGACGACGGTATAAAGAATGAAAAAAAAACCACGGTTAGGTGGTATATATTATAATACAATTATGGTTGGACGGACTGCCTGCCGAGTGCCGACACAGAGGTAGCCACAGCCGTGAACTACCGCACTGTACACTGGTTGATAAAGAGATAGTAGTATACTCGTAACAACTAGTATGACGACGGTATAAAGAATGAAAAAAAAACCACGGTTAGGTGGTATATATTATAATACAATTATGGTTGGACGGACTGCCTGCCGAGTGCCGACACAGAGGTAGCCACAGCCGTGAACTACCGCACTGTACACTGGTTGATAAAGAGATAGTAGTATACTCGTAACAACTAGTATGACGACGGTATAAAGAATGAAAAAAAAACCACGGTTAGGTGGTATATATTATAATACAATTATGGATGGACGGACTGCCTGCCGAGTGCCGACACAGAGGTAGCCACAGCCGTGAACTACCGCACTGTACTGTGTCTGCTGCTAATATAGACTGGTTGATAAAGAGATAGTATACAATACTACTAATATACTGGTGGTCAGGCACTGGTCACCACTAGTCACACTGGCAGTGGCACTCCTGCAGCAAAAGTGTGCACTGTTTAATTTTAATATAATATTATTTATCATGTACTCCTGGCTCCTGCTATAACAACCTGCAGTGCTCCCCAGTCTCCCCCACAATTATAAGCTTTATATACAATACATTGATGTGCAGCACACTGGGCTGAGCAGTGCACACAGACTGAGTCACTGTGTGACTGTGTATCGTTTTTTTCAGGCAGAGAACGGATATATTAAATAAAACAAACAACTGCACTGTCTCTGGTGGTCACTGGTCACTGTGGTTGTCAGTCACTAAACTCTGTCTGCACTCTCTTCTAATCTACAGTATCACAGCAATCTCTCTCTCTCTCTCTCTTCTAAATCTAATCTAAATGGAGAGGACGCCAGCCACGTCCTCTCCCTATCAATCTCAATGCACGTGTGAAAATGGCGGCGACGCGCGGCTCCTTATATAGAATCCGAGTCTCGCGATAGAATCCGAGCCTCGCGAGAATCCGACAGCGTCATGATGACGTTCGGGCGCGCTCGGGTTAACCGAGCAAGGCGGGAAGATCCGAGTCGCTCGGACCCGTGAAAAAAAAAGTGAAGTTCGTGCGGGTTCGGATTCAAAGAAACCGAACCCGCTCATCTCTACTATATTTACTAAAATGCAATATTGGGAAGGAGTTTATGAATCTTCCAAATCAATTTAAATCAATTCCTTTTGGTCTTTGTAAACTTTTAGAATTTTACCTTATTCACTAAAAATTTATTTTTCATTCTATTTTAAAATCAAATTTGATGTTGATTCATGTTTAGAAGGGTTTTAGAATTGAATCTATGAAATCCCTTCCTAATTGAACCTCAAATCCCCATTGAAATTCCCATCCAAATAGAATGTCAAATTGAATAGAACACCCTCATTGCTCCCTATTGGTCCAAATGTATCACATGCTCACTAATTAAAGAGAAAACACACTAATTACATTGTTTTATACATGAAAATATTTTTTACAATTTTTTAATTCATTTTTGCGCAATTATGCAATAGTTGGCAGCTGAGCAAAAAGACAAATTTTGCAAATATTGTTTTCAAAATTGAACACATACTGCTATCTTACACAACAACCATCCTCTGCAATTTATCTAACAAGATTTTAGACAGACAGGGATGACTTGGTGAGGATGTAAGCATCATGGGCAGAATCTGGATAGGCACTTACTTTACTCTTGTTTTTTTGGTAAATTATTCATAATTTATTGTAAATTTGCCAATATTGTTCTCTGGTGCTATCTTTTGCATATTTGTTTTATTTTTTTTTGCCTAAAAGTCCAAATTTGTGCACTACTCAACTTGTGAAGCTGCTGACTGTACTTAGAATGTTTCTCCAGAGATTTTTCAGTCAGGTGGTGTTTTGCATGGTATAGGTAGATGCACATTATACCATTGCATTGGGTATCCATTTTTGCTACTTTCACAGTGCCCTGTGTGTTTTTGGGAACTTAAATAGTCATCACTATAATATTCCTATCTTTAGAATGGGGTTAGAAGCCGAAATCAAATGTCCAGGATCATTCTAAACATTTGGAGATTTGAGGTTCGATTTGATGTTCAATTTGGAGGTCCATTTCAAATCAAGCCTTAGTAAATAAGGGGATTTTGTGTTGTTCTATGGGAAAAATCTATGTTTTTTAGAAATTCGATTTCTATTCGGATATGTATTGAATCTGCCAATAGAATCGATTTGACATTCGATTTCTGTTTTAGTAAATCTGTTCAAACCCAAATCGAATGGAAATTGAATTGAAACCGAATGCCAAATTCCTTGAATCACCAAAATTGAACATTAGTAAATTTACCCCTGGACTCATAGGATAATGATTTTATTACAAAATAGGTGAGTAGCATGGACACACAAATTCTCAGTTACACATAGGCTTGCTCTAGACAGCGCAGGTGTTATTTTGATTAGATCTGTATTTGCTGGGGTGTGTTGTACTTTCAGCTTTCCTTTCACAGCATCAGATTAAGGAACTAAAATAAAAACAGTGAGAGTGAGACAGTGAATAGCCTAATGGAGCTGCTGGGCTCTATCTGACTGTGTCTAACTCCTCCCAACTGCTTTAGTTCCTGATGAACTAATATTTTCCAAAGCTGTGCACCAAATGAACAAGTTCACTTTTAGGATTAGCTCATTATGAACAGATCATTCATGAACTACCCATCACTAATCTAAGAAAATACCATTTACTGAATCAAGACTTTTCTTAAGCCCACAGCAACTAAGCCCATAGCAACTATTACTAACAACTGAATAATGGGGGGTAATTCCAAGTTGATTGCAGCAGGATTTTTGATAGCAATTGGGCAAAACCATGTGCACTGCAGGGGGGGCAGATATTACATTTGCAGAGAGAGTTAGATTTGGGTGGGTTATTTTATTTCTGTGCACGGTAAATACTGGCTGCTTTATTTTTACACTGCAAATTAGATTGCAGATTGAACACACCTCTCTGCACATGTTATATCTGCCTCCGCTGCAGTGCACATGGTTTTGCCCAATTGCTAACAAAAATCCTGCTCCGATCAACTTGGAATTACCCCCAATAAGTGCACCAACAAATAAAGACTTGGCCAAATGGATGCTTAGAGAGTGTTATTGTGTTGAATTTATAATCTAGCTGAAGATATGATATTGTGATGTGGAATGATATACAGTATAAATACAGTTATACCCCTTTTATACCAAGTCTGTGACCCGGGTTATAGCAGAGTTAATCCGTGTCGTGGCTCGGTGTGAAAGAGTCCCAAAAAATAACCCAGGTCCGTTTCCCTGGGAATCTAACCTGGGAAAGACCCGGGTTACGTGGCAGTGTGAATGGGTAACCCATGTCTCATTCATCTAACCTGGGTCCTGTTCATAGCATAGGGAAAGCCACATTTCCGGCACAAGGAGACAATGTCATCTCGAAGCTCCCTGACTTCATAGTGTAAACGGCGCTGACCCGTGAATAACCGGGCTCAGAGTCGCGGTATGAAAGCCCCACCCAGAGGCGTAACTTGGGTAGGGCGAGCAGGGTACGTGCCCTGGGCGCCGTGACGGGCACAGCTAAGGGGGGTGCCCGCACCGCCGTCCAGGGCATTGCTCCTGCCCACGCACCCACAGCCGCCACCACCTGACCGTCCGCAGCCGTTGCCCGCAGCTGCCGTCACTGCCAGCGCACCTGTATGCCGCCGAGCAAGAACCGCTGTGGTGCTCGGCGGCGTTACTGCTGCTGCCGGGAGCGTGACTGCGATGCCAGCGTCACGCTCCCTTAACTTCCACCTGCCACTGAGTGCTGAGGAGGGACGGCCTGCTGTTGCGGGTACAGGCCTGCTGTTGCCGGCAGCACCCACAGACGATGGCGGAGGAGAGGCCGCGGCCGGGTGTGAGGAGGACAGCGATGAGGCGGAGGAGGCAGAAGACGCTGCAGAGGTCCCGGTGCGGCCGGTGATGGAGGCCCCTGGGGAGTCGGAGGAGGATGAAGGGGAAGAGGCCGAACTTCTGCCTGCCGCTGAGAGGTGAGGAGCGAGAAGGGGGGTAAAACTAGACAGCGACACACAAAGAGACTACCCCCCCTCTCCTATGCCTCTCTATGTTTATAGTATTATAGTATACCCCTCCCCCCCTATTCTATGCCTCTCTATGTTTATAGTATTATAGTAAACCCCTCTCCCCCATTCTATGCCCCTCTTTGTTTATAGTATACCCCCCCCCCCACTTCCCCTATGCCTAAGAGAGGCATAGAATAGGGGTAGAGGGGTATACTATAATATTATAAACAAAGAGAGGCATAGAATGGGGGAAAGGGGGGGTTTACTATACACAAAGAGGCATAGAATAGGGGGGGTATACTATACACGAAGAGAGGCATAGAATGGGGGGAGGTACACAGAGAGAGAGACATAGAATAGGGGGGGGGTATACACAGAGCAGAGGCAAGTCGCCCCCGCTACTATTGTTGTAGTAAAAATCTGCATCTACTGTATTTATATCCGAGTGCCGCCACAATTGTGAGTGTGTATATATATATATATATATATATATATATAAAATGTGAATTATGGCTCATTCAGTCTGCTTTAATGTGAATTTCGGGTCATCCTGTGTGCTATAATGTGAATTTCGGCTCATCCTATGTGCTATAATATGAATTTCGGCTTATCCTGTGTGCTTTAATATGAATTTCGGCTCATCCTGTGTGCTATAATATGAATTTCGGCTCATCCTGTGTGCTTTAATGTGAATTTCGGCTCATCCTGTGTGCTATCATGTGAATTTCGGCTCATTCAGTGTGCTTTAATGTGAATTTTGGGTCATCCTGTGTGCTATAATGTGAATTTCGGGTCATCCTGTGTGCTATAATGTGAATTTCGGCTCATTCAGTGTGCTATAATGTGAATTTCGGGTCATCCTGTGTGCTATAATGTGAATTTCGGGTCATCCTGTGTGCTATAATGTGAATTTTGGGTCATCCTGTGTGCTATAATGTGAATTTCGGCTCATCCTGTGTGCTATAATGTAAAAGGTCTAGTATTAAATAGTATAAGAATAGTATAAGGTCTAGTACTAGTATAACCAGTACTAGATAGTATAAGGGGTCCTACTACACTGAAGGACACCCCCCTTTTGAGTGACCACGCCCCCTTTTACGGCGCGCGCATAATTACACCCTTCACTTTTCCATACCCTCACTTCAAAACTTCCACTTCAACCACTGCACCTACATCTATACATACACACCCAGACATCTTTTACACAGTGACACCTATTTGTGTAGGAGATGATGATGGTAAGGTGCATGTGGAATTATAAAGAATGTTCCCAGTATGACATGAAACAGCTGGCGTGTCATGTTGGCACATCCTATTTTCAGTGTCCACACCCCCTCATGGCCATTTTTTTCAGAGTGCGCCAGTGGCGTGCGCAAATACTTTCCATTTGTATTTTTTTTTTCTTTGGGGGGGGGGGGGGGGGGCGCCATTATTTATCTTGCCCTGGGCTCCAAAAAGCCCAGTTACGCCTCTGGCCCCACCCCTTCATTTACATATATTTAATGGTTTTTGTCTCACCCCACTCCTTCACTTATATGCTTATAAAAGTTTTATGATTTTGTGCCCTTCTCCTACCCCTCCTTTCCATTATATTTACTGTACCTGAATGTCTTCCTATCCCTTCTTTCTCCATTTTTTTCTGTCTGGGCTGTTGAGGCTGGACTTACAGTAGGCTGCATGCATCATGTGACACAGCCAACTCTGCAAGCTAAACAAAATGTGTCATGGTATTTCCCATCTACAGTTAATGTCATACATGAAAACAGAAACTGTATATTATTACAGTATTAGTTTCATTGAAATATTCAAATCTACTGTAGGGTCATTCTGACCCGATCGCACGCTGCAGTTTTTCGCAGCATAGCGATCGGGTCAGATCTGTGCATGCACCGGTGCCGCAGTGCGCCGGCGCATGGCAGCCCGTCGCTACACTATGATCGCCTCTGCCTGATTGACAGGCAGAGGTGGTCGATGGGCGGGAGGGGGCGAAACGGCAGCGTTTGGCTGCCATTTTGTGGGTGCGGTCCGGCCAACGCAGGCGTGGCTGGACCGTGTGGGGAGCGGTCCGCAGCGGCTGTGTGACGTCACACGCAACCACTGCGGGCCGGGGAGCGAAGAGTAGCTCCCGGCCAGCACGCTAAAGCTGCGCTGGCCGGGAGCTACTCTTGAAGTGCAAAGGCATCGCCGCTGTGCGATGCCTTTGCACTTCTGCAGGGGGGGGGGGGGCGGAACTGACATGTGGGGCGGACTAGCCCTGTGCTGGGCGTCCCCCCGCATGTCTGAGTTCATGATCGTAGCTGTGCTAAATTTAGCACAGCTACGATCAACTCGGAATGACCCCCATTGTCAGGCAGAGAGTTATACAATGACTACATGTAGCAAGACAACATTTCCCACTAATTTATACAGGAGATTTGTTAAGCAAGCTGAGAATACAGATGACTACTTCTGTCCAAGTTTTCCCTCTAGTAAATATTACATAGTTTTTCCCATAACCAATATATAAAGTTTTACTAAAAAAAGCACTCACAAAGACTCACAAAAAAAAAAAAAAAAATCAATCCAAGCTTTAATGTTTGATGTCTGCACACCTCTCTTATGAATGAAAAACATTCAGTTAATTAGTTGGCATAAGACAGCAACAAATATTTGAGTAGGAAATAAAATGCTATTAGTGCTGATCTAATCTTGCATAATATTTGCCCAGTTACAGTACGTCACAAGCTGCACCTTTGTGCTTGTAAAAATAGTTTAAAATAAAAAAAAGAAAGAAAAGAAACAGTAACACACTGAATTTCATGCTTAGGATTTTTTACCTGGTAAGATGGTATCATGCTGATGCTTCTGTCAAAGAGTATTTGAGAAATGGTACATGAAAGATATAAACAATTCAAAGTAATTTATAACAGGACAAAATGTGGCGTCACACAACAGGCATAGTTTCCGGATAGGGGTAATTTCACACAGGCAATGCAATGTACTGTATGAAAAAACACTATTTTAAATTGTAACACATCTCCATGGCAGCTAGAGATTGGTATGCTCAGTTTTCCACAATTTGGATATGCTGGCTTGAAAATAAGGAATCCACAAAATATAACTCAACAATAGTAAGATGAAAGTAGATGATTACTGGATCCAGTCACATGGTCAACATTGACCATATCAACATTCATAATGTTCACAGTGTCAACATATGAAATGTGCAGACTGCTAGGGTTAGGCGCTGCTGGGAGGGTTAGGGTGAGGCTGCAGGGGGAGAGGGGTTAGGCACAAGTGGGAAGCATAGGGCTAGTGGTAGAAATTATTGATAGGACAGACTACTTACTGTGAAGCGCTGTTCCTTAGACGCCTGAGCGGTACTGCACGTCACATGACTGTTGGGACCTGGAAGAAGACGCTGGAGCTGCTGCAACCCCCCAAGACCAAGTAGGGGACCACTGGGCCACCTAGCACATTATTCTTTCATGTCAACATGTCATAAGAGGAGACATGATGAATTTTGACAATACAACCAAGCCGACAGTCTTATGCATGTTGACATGAAAAATGTTGACCTAACATACCACATCTGGTGATCACGTCATTGAGGTCACAATTCAGTCATTGGGCTTGATGGGGCAGTTAAACCTGTTACATAAGTTGTCAAATATGATTTGTCTCAATAAGATAACAAGGTAATAAAATTCCCCAAAACAATGAAACTTTGGAATAGCAATAATTAGAATTTACTCACCGGTAATTCTATTTCTCGTAGTCCGTAGTGGATGCTGGGAACTCCGTAAGGACCATGGGGAATAGCGGGCTCCGAAGGAGACTGGGCACTCTAAGAAAGAATTAGGACTACCTGGTGTGCACTGGCTCCTCCCTCTATGCCCCTCCTCCAGACCTCAGTTAGGGAAACTGTGCCCTGAAGAGCTGACACAATAAGGAAGGGATTTGGAATCCCAGGTAAGACTCATACCAGCCACACCAATCACACCGTACAACTCGTGATACTATATCCAGTTAACAGTATGAACAACAACTGAGCCTCACGAACAGATGGCTCATAACAATAACCCTTTAGTTAGGCAATAACTATATACAAGTATTGCAGACAATCCGCACTTGGGATGGGCGCCCAGCATCCACTACGGACTACGAGAAATAGAATTACCGGTGAGTAAATTCTTATTTTCTCTGACGTCCTAGTGGATGCTGGGAACTCCGTAAGGACCATGGGGATTATACCAAAGCTCCAAAACGGGCGGGAGAGTGCGGAAGACTCTGCAGCACCGAATGAGCAAACTCAAGGTCCTCCTCAGCCAGGGTATCAAACTTGTAGAATTTTGCAAATGTGTTTGAACCCGACCAAGTAGCAGCTCGGCAAAGTTGTAAAGCCGAGACCCCTCGGGCAGCCGCCCAAGAAGAGCCCACTTTCCTCGTGGAATGGGCCTTTACAGATTTAGGATGCAGCAGTCCAGCCGCAGAATGTGCAAGTTGAATCGTGCTACAGATCCAGCGAGCAATAGTCTGCTTAGAAGCAGGAGCACCCAGCTTGTTGGGTGCATACAGGATAAATAGCGAGTCAGTTTTCCTGACTCCAGCCGTCCTGGAAACATATATTTTCAGGGCCCTGACTACGTCCAGTAACTTGGAATCCTCCAAGTCCCGAGTAGCCGCAGGCACCACAATAGGTTGGTTCACATGAAAAGCTGAAACCACCTTAGGGAGGAATTGGGAACGAGTCCTCAATTCCGCCCTATCCATATGAAAATTCAGATAAGGGCTTTTACAAGACAAAGCCGCCAATTCTGATACACGCCTGGCCGACGCCAAGGCCAACAGCATGACCACTTTCCACGTGAGGTATTTTAACTCCACGGTTTTAAGTGGCTCAAACCAATGCGACTTTAGGAAATCCAACACCACGTTGAGATCCCACGGTGCCACTGGAGGCACAAAAGGGGGCTGAATATGCAGCACTCCTTTAACAAAAGTCTGAACTTCAGGCAGTGAAGCCAGTTCTTTTTAAAAGAAAATCGACAGAGCCGAGATCAGGACCTTAATGGAACCCAATTTTAGGCCCATAGTCACTCCTGACTCTAGGAAGTGCAGAAATCGACCGAGATGAAATTCCTCCGTTGGGGCCTTCCTGGCCTCACACCAAGCAACATATTTTCGCCACATGCGGTGATAATGTCTTACGGTCACATCTTTCCTAGCTTTAATCAGCGTAGGAATGACTTCCTCCGGAATGCCCTTTTCTTTTAGGATCCGGTGTTCAACCGCCATGCCGTCAAACGCAGCCGCGGTAAGTCTTGGAACAGACAGGGCCCCTGCTGCAGCAGGTCCTGTCTGAGCGGCAGAGGCCATGGGTCCTCTGAGATCATTTCTTGAAGTTCTGGGTACCAAGCTCTTCTTGGCCAATCCGGAACCACAAGTATAGTTCTTACTCCTCTCCTTCTTATTATTCTCAGTACCTTGGGTATGAGAGGCAGAGGAGGGAACACATAAACCGACTGGTACACCCACGGTGTCACTAGAGCGTCCACAGCTATCGCCTGAGGGTCCCTTGACCTGGCGCAATATCTTTTTAGCTTTTTGTTGAGGCGGGACGCCATCATGTCCACCTGTGGCCTTTCCCAACGGTGTACAATCATTTGGAAGACTTCTGGATGAAGTCCCCACTCTCCCGGGTGGAGGTCGTGCCTCCTGAGGAAGTCTGCTTCCCAGTTGTCCACTCCGGGAATGAACACTGCTGACAGTGCTAACACATGATTTTCCGCCCATCGGAGAATCCTTGTGGCTTCTGCCATCGCCATCCTGCTTCTTGTGCCGCCCTGACGGTTTACATGGGCGACCGCCGTGATGTTGATTGACTGGATCAGCACCGGCTGGAGTTGAAGCAGGGGTCTTGCCTGACTTAGGGCATTGTAAATGGCCCTTAGTTCCAGAATATTTATGTGTAGGGCAGTCTCCTGACTCGTCCATTGTCCTTGGAAGTTTCTTCCCTGTGTGACTGCCCCCCAACCTCGAAGGCTGGCATCCGTGGTCACCAGGACCCAGTCCTGTATGCCGAATCTGCGGCCCTCTAGAAGATGAGCACTCTGCAGCCACCACAACAGCGACACCCTGGTTCTTGAAGACAGGGTTATCATCCGATGCATCTGGAGATGCGATCCGGACCACTTGTCCAACAGATCCCACTGAAAGATCCTTGCATGGAACCTTCCGAATGGAATTGCTTCGTAAGAAGCTACCATCTTTCCCAGGACTCGCGTGCAGTGGTGCACCGACACCTGTTTTGGTTTTAGGAGGTCTCTGACTAGAGATGACAACTCCTTGGCCTTCTCCTCCGGGAGAAACACCTTTTTCTGTTCTGTGTCCAGAACCACCCCCAGGAACAGTAGACGCGTTGTAGGAACCAGTAGCGACTTTGGAATATTCAGGATCCAGCCGTGCTGTTGTAGCACTTCCCGAGCTAGTGCTACTCTGATCAACAACTGTTCCCTGGACCTCGCCTTTATAAGGAGATCGTCCAAGTACGGGATAATTATAACTCCCTTTTTTCGAAGGAGTATCATCATTTCGGCCATTACCTTGGTAAATACCCTCGGTGCCGTGGACAGACCAAACGGCAACGTCTGGAATTGGTATTGACAGTCCTGTACCACAAATCTGAGGTACTCCTGGTGAGGAGGGTAAATGGGGACATGCAGGTAAGCATCCTTGATGTCCAGTGATACCATGTAATCCCCTTCGTCCAGGCTTGCAATAACCGCCCTGAGCGATTCCATTTTGAACTTGAACCTTCTTATATAAGTGTTCAAGGATTTCAAATTTAAAATGGGTCTCACCGAACCGTCCGGTTTCGGTACCACAAACATTGTGGAATAGTAACCCCGTCCCTGTTGAAGGAGGGGTACTTTGGTTATCACCTGCTGGGAGTACAGCTTGTGAATCGCCTCCAGCACCGCCTCCCTGTCTGGGGGAGTAGTTGGCAAGGCTGATTTGAGGAAACGGCGAGGGGGAGACGTCTCGAATTCCAGTTTGTACCCCTGAGATACCACTTGTAGAATCCAGGGATCCACCCGTGAGCGAACCCACTGGTCGCTGAAGGTCCGGAGACGGGCCCCCACCGCACCTGGCTCCACCCGTGGAGCCCCAGCGTCATGCGGTGGACTTAGAGGAAGCGGGAGAGGACTTTTGTTCCTGGGAACTTGCTGTTTGGTGCAGCTTTTTCCCTCTGCCTCTGGGCAGAAAGGACACGCCTCTAACCCGCTTGCCTTTCTGGGGCCGAAAGGACTGTACCTGATAATACGGTGCTTTCTTTGGCTGTGAGGGAACATGGGGTAAAAATGTCGACTTCCCAGCCGTCGCTGTGGAAACGAGGTCCGAGAGACCATCCCCAAACAACTCCTCACCCTTGTAAGGCAAGTCCTCCATGTGCCTTTTAGAATCCGCATCACCTGTCCACTGCCGAGTCCATAATACTCTCCTGGCAGAAATGGACATTGCATTTATTCTAGATGCCAGTTGGCAAATATCCCTCTGTGCATCTCTCATGTATAAGACTACGTCTTTAATATGCTCTACTGTTAGCAATATAGTGTCCCTGTCAAGAGTATCAATGTTATCAGACAGGGAATCTGACCACGCAGCTGCAGCACTGCACATCCATGCTGAAGCAATAGCCGGTCTCAGTATAATACCTGAGTGTGTATATACAGACTTCAGGATAGCCTCCTGCTTTCTATCCGCAGGCTCCTTTAGGGCGGCCGTATCCGGAGACGGTAGTGCCACCTTCTTTGACAAGCGTGTGAGCGCTTTATCCACCCTAGGGGATGTCTCCCAACGTATCCTATCCTCTGGCGGGAAAGGGTACGCCCTTAGTAACTTTTCGGAAATTACCAGTTTCTTATCGGGGGAAACCCACGCTTCATCACACACTTCATTTAACTCTTCAGAAGGGGGAAAAACCACAGGTTGCTTTTTCTCCCCAAACATAATACCCTTTTTTGTGGTACCAGGGTTAATGTCAGAAATGTGCAACACATTTTTCATTGCCGTAATCATGTAACGGATGGCCCTATTGGAATGTACACTAGTCTCATCGTCGTCGACACTGGAGTCAGTATCCGTGTCGACATCTGTGTCTGCCATCTGAGGTAGCGGGCGTTTTTGAGCCCCTGATGGCTTTTGAGACGCCTGGGCAGGCACGGACTGAGAAGCCGGCTGTCCCACATCTGCTATGTCATCAAACCTCTTATGTAAGGAGTCGACACTGTCACGTAATTCCTTCCACATAACCATCCACTCAGGTGTCGACCCCGCAGGGGGTGACATCACATTTATCGGCACCTGCTCCGCCTCCACATAAGCCTCCTCATCAAACATGTCGACACAGCCGTACCGACACTCCGCACACAAACAGGGAATGCTCTGACTGAGGACAGGACCCCACAAAGTCCTTTGGGGAGACAGAGAGAGAGTATGCCAGCACACACCACAGCGCTATAAATCACAGGGATGTACACTATAATGAGTGATTTTACCCTATAGCAGCTATATATATATATATGTATTTGCGCCTAAATTTAGTGCCCCCCCTCTCTTTTTTACCCTATTGAGCCTGGAAACTGCAGGGGAGAGCCTGGGGAGCGTCCTTCCAGCGGAGCTGTGAGAGGAAATGGCGCCAGTGTGCTGAGGGAGATAGCCCCGCCCCCTTCACGGCGGACTTCTCCCGCTTTTTATGGATATATGGCAGGGGATTTTACACATATATAGTCTTAATGACTATATTATGTGTATTTTTGCCAATGTAAGGTAATCTTATTGCAGCCCAGCCCCCCCCCCAGCGCCCTGCACCCATCAGTGACCGGAGTGTGAGGTGTGCATGGGGAGCAATGGCGCACAGCTGCAGTGCTGTGCGCTACCTTAATGAAGACCGGAGTCTTCAGCCGCCGATATCCTGGACGTTCTTCTTGCTTCTGGCTCTGCAAGGGGGACGGCGGCGCGGCTCCGGGCGACCGAGGCTGGGCCTGTGTTCGATCCCTCTGGAGCTAATGGTGTCCAGTAGCCTAGAAGCCCAAGCTAGCTGCAAGCAGGTAGGTTCGCTTCTCTCCCCTAAGTCCTTTGTAGCAGTGAGTCTGTTGCCAGCAGATCTCACTGAAAATAAAAAACCTAAATATACTTTCTTTTCTAGAAGCTTAGGAGAGCCCCTAGTGTGCATCCAGCTCTAGCGGGGCACAGATTCTAACTGAGGTCTGGAGGAGGGGCATAGAGGGAGGAGCCAGTGCACACCAGGTAGTCCTAATTCTTTCTTAGAGTGCCCAGTCTCCTTCGGAGCCCGCTATTCCCCATGGTCCTTACGGAGTTCCCAGCATCCACTAGGACGTCAGAGAAAGTAAGGTCTTATCACACAAAATTAATCAAACTGAAGAACCTTTACCCCACTCCTCATAAACATATCCCTACAAACCATTGTCTGCTCTTCCAACCCATCAACAGTGTCCATGGAGACAGGACAGATTGGAACAAAAGGAGTAGTATAGGAATTTGGGGTCAGGGGTGTCGAACACATATTACAAGTGTTATTATATCTTGCTTTATTCCTGTTTTGAAACTAGCACTAGTGAACATATTAAACATACTTGCCCACTCTGCCCACATTTAGCGTACTTGCCCGCTCTGCCCATGTTAAGCATACATGCCCATATTAAATGGACCTGCCCACATTTAACGCACTTACCCCCTGTGTTCACGTTAAGTGTACTTGTCCACTGTGCAGGATTCTCTGGGAGGTTACATCTAAACTGCCTATTGACTGATGTCAGCCTCCATTTCTACGCCATGTGAATATAGGAAAAAACATCTACAATAAAATTACTGAGACATATTGGGGAAAAGGGTCCACTTTATTTAACTATTTAAGGAAGAAGCGAAATCATAGTGTTGAAGAAAGTATGGCCCTACACACAGTATCACCATCTTGCCCAAATAGTCTAATAAAAGGTGTTGATGGGGGCCAACTGCCAGCCCATAGCTAACAGCTCAAGGCATCCAAACTCTCCTGCAAAAGACACACAAAAAGGTACACCAGTGAGCTGACTCCAGAAGGATGGATTTAGCCTTGACCCATGTATTGGCATGGAGAGCACCTCAATAACCTACTGTACAGCAAGACAGACACTGTTACCATTCTCTTGCAAACAATAAAGCCAACAATCGGCAATGCTTTTGTACCTGAGGAGTAGCTCCCTACCAGCACCGCTCCTGCAAGCTGGCAGGGAGCTACTCATCGCTGTCCAGGTCGCAGCAGCTGCGCGTGACATCACGCAGCCACCGCGGCCCGCCCCCCGCACGGTTCGGGCACGCCTGTGTTGCCCGGACCGCGCCCCCAAAATGGCGGCCAAATGCCTAATACTTACATTAAGTATGCCATGAAACAATTGATAAAGCTAAATATTTATCGTATATAAAACACTTTAAGAGGTCTAAGAACACTGTACGCTATCTACGTAAGAAGTACCGTAAGGGTACGCAAGTTGTGTAGCGATCGCTCAACCGTAGTCGAGACGCTCAAGCGTCACGTTCGCTTACGGCCCAGTGATCACAGGCAGGCACGCTATTAGCTGCTGACTAACGTAATGATTCGCTATAGCGTAGCGTACGCTCGGGACCACGAGGAGATCACCAGCGGTGCAGACGCTTACAACGTTAAAACCTTTATATCTATACCTTTAACAATGAGATACACAGTATACCTTAGTGTAGAGACAGAGTGTAAGTGCAACCTGGTGTAACCTGATTAACTACAAAGCTGCTTGAGCGTCACCGACGCTCGGAGAATACTTAACCCTATAAAGAATACACAGATACCTGGGCTTAGGGTCCAAAACCTATTATATGTATTATAACTATTATACTTGCAAAAGGAATCACAGTACAAATGATACACTACAATATAACATAAACCAACTAACCAGATAACTACACAGGAAATACAATACAATACAATACAATAAAGGGAAAATAAGAGAGAGAGATAGAGGAGGGAGAGAGAGAGATGGCTCACAGTAAGACAATATGATTACGGAGAAAACTTACGCACAAGGGGAACGATCGCATGCGCCTCGATATCCAGCTCCCGATTATCAGCAATGAGAACCGTTGATGAGAGTGAAGTTGGATATGGTCGGCTCGCCTATTTATGCCCCACACACAATACAATTCAATGGTCCCTACAATCTCATTGTCCATTGGACACAGGAATTCGGCTTCGCATTATAACAAAAGGTCATAGGTTGATTCATACAGGTGGGCTGTGACTGTTTCCAACTGTTTAGGTGGGTGGGATACTGGGTTTCCCGCCGCATGACTAAGTAAGAACAAATAATAGTAAATGGACATAAACTTCTTATGTCCATAACTATTCGCACGAGCGATTAATCCGCTCCAAACCAACACCGGAATATTGCTATTTAAATACTCTTCCGATGGGTAACAAACACTACTGTATGACCCCTGTTAGACCCTTCGTACAATACAAAGAGGAATCTCTCCGTTCAGGAACATGCTATGTTAACCAAACTTTCAGAATCTATCAAAGGGACCATGATCTATAAAATACCTTATTAGTGAAAATATGTAACGATTGAGTCGCACGCTACGACTACACAAACTTTACCGTAAATACGCATACCGAGCATCAGCGGGTGCACGCAACAGCGGGTATGCGCACTCACGGGAGAGCGCACACATGCGCAGCGCGGACCTGAATGAGGTGCAAATATGGCAGTGTGCATAGAGATATTTTTCTGACTTTGACAGTCCACCCTTTGGCAGTCAATAATAACTGCCACCTTCTAAAACATTTCAAAAGGAGAAAAATATATGTCAGGGGTTAATTCATTTCCATGGTTGGGTAAGGGAGGAGAGAGGAGTAGGTGTGAAGAGGGTATGACCTAGTGAGATAGCAGAAGCATGTGTGTATGAGTCCATGTTTGGGGGGTCATGTATCATCGTGCCGTACGTGTTGTAAATTAAGCTTCGAGGTATTGCGAAGTATACATTTGAATTCCTTCTTATCCCGTGGTACGGGTCTGTGGATGGGCTGTCAAACTTTACCGAGCTCTTTTCGGATTTTGAACAAAATGGGGAGCACATTTTAAACAATACAATTATATAGACACAGGAACGCACCGGACCCAATTTAATTGTGGACTCCCCTGCGTCCGTGTGTGAATACAAATTCAGGCGCAGTTGTATATTCACATGCAGTGTCAAAAATTAGCTATTCACCACCACTTAAAATTTAAATGCAGCTCCCACTCAGTATCCTGAAGTTTATACCAATTTCAAACTAAAAAAGAATTCACTTATGTGAGAGAGCGCAAACAAATTTTAAACAATTTTATTTTATATTAAAAATATATAAAAATTATTATAACATCATTATATGCATAAATTGCTAGATGCCTTTGAAACATATAATTACTGATTCAACACAATAAAACTACCATAAATTAGAACCATATAGACCATTTATAGTGGATTAATTGACACCAGCTGCCACTAATTTGCAGGGTTATCCACTCCGTTCCTTTTAACCACTTAGTGGCTAGAATACAGTCCAATGTCCCGCATCAACAGATTCTAGACTTTTTCTCCACAAAAGTGTTATATTAATACTGGTGGAACTTCATAAAATGTGTCTATTATTCATGAATTCATTGTAGCAGAAGTTTCCAAAGTTATATTCAAATGGTATTAATTATATTCGTAGATGGACAGACTTATATTCACATACAGGGATTTTCTCTCTTATCCCTTGACACTTAGATGGTATTGTGTCTGGCAATGCAGGGATAGTTAACAGAATTTAGAGGATATGTCTCACCTCACCATTCACAGATGTTACTGTTGTCGCTCTGTGGATAGCCGTGACCGGTCACCGTGGATTTTTCTTGTTGTTATAATCCACATGCAGCTTGTTGTGAACATCCGTGCAGTGCCCAGCAGTGGCGGTGAATCACGGAGATGGTCCCTGTTAAAGCCGCCCGGCTTTCCCCTTACCGGAGTCAGTGGATCTTACTGCGGGGTATCCTTAGGTCATGTGGCACTCAGCTCACGGCAGCACGCCGCTGGATTTTCCCTTTCTGCTGGCGCCGTCTGACTTCTCTTTACCCAAGCAGTTTGAGGCTTTGCAGTGTAAAGTTGGTCCTCCAGGTACACGGCCGGGATGTCTGTCTCACAGTTCAATAAAGATTGTTCCAAAGGCACTAGCAGAATGCCCTTAACGCGTTTCTCCGTTATGGTATTGTAACGGTTTCATCAGAAGGTAACCATCTATACTGAACACACCTCTATTTAAAGGGAGTCTCCTCCAATCATTATCTTACATTCATTATCGAAGGCAGGTGTGTTTCCAATGTATACAGGTATATGCATTTTGTGGTTAGCTAATTAGCTCTATCGTATAATAGTACCGGGAACTACTCCCACAAGTCTATTTATTAAAATATCATACATATCAATCATATCTTTAACACAAAAATTATATATAGCATATGAATATAACATTGTTCCTTATATTCTATTCACTAATACAATTTTTCTATTCCATTAATATATAATAGTGGCAACACGTGAGAAACATTTTTAACGATCTTTGAGTGTATATAAGTTGTCACACCGGCCAGCCGCTGCCGGCATAGCCTCATGAGGAAATACACGGACTACCAACCTATCAGCCTGGGTTCTAATCCCACATCTGACTATACTCAACCATATAGACTTAAATTATATAAAGTTCTTCTTATTTGAGCATATCTTATTTTTAGTATAAACAATAGTCCTTCCGCTCCTAGAGTGTCTGCTGTATAGAAATTTACCCGGATTTAACCAGTACCCTATATTCCTCATGTGTGCTCTCACCCTAATTTCTATAGACATGCATCATAGTCTATATATATGCTAGATCCATATATAGACAAAATATATATCCCTCTGTATTACAGGAGATCTTATGTATAAACACACATATTATCATAGATATCTATATGTATGTTCTATGGAGGCAAAAAAGAAGAAAAAGGCAAAAGAAGAAACCAGGAGAAGGAATAGAAAGAGGATACAGAAAACACCTAAAAGGAGGTTTCCTCATATCAGTATTAGGAACCTACTACTCTTAACCTTACCCAGTACTGTATCATATGTTGTTCATTTCTATATTGTCATTAAGGCCAAGGGGAGACAAAGAACCCAATGAGAAGATCCAGAAAGCCTCTCTCCTACAGAGATGATTGAACCTGTCCCCACCTCTATCCGTGGTTGGAACATGCTCAATTCCCTGTACTGTCACCCCATTCATATTGCCCCTATGTTTATTCTGAATATGTGTGGACAATGAATGTGTCTTTATCCCTTTAATAATATTGCGCCTATGCTCTAAAAATCTTACATTCAATTTTCGGGTTGTACGTCCCACATATTGAATTCCACATATGCATGTTATAAGATAAACTACATATGTGGTATTACAATCAATATGACCCCTAATTTCAAAAACCGTATTATAAGTGTTTGAGTGAAATTGTGTGTTATTATGACCTATATATTCACAAGTCATACATCCTGATCGTCCACATCTGTAGCAGCCTTCTTTTTGTGGGATGGAGCTAAGCCAAGTGTCTTTTGTTTTTTTGTTTGAAGCAGAGTTCACATAATGACTAGGTGTCAGAAAACTCTGAAGACTCCTCGCTTTCTTAAAAACAATCTGAGGTTCTATAGCCAGTAGTGGTGCTAGTATTTTATCCGCCTTTAAAATGGACATGTTCTTTTTTAATAGATATTTAATTTCACTTAAACTAGAATTAAATTTAGTAATGAACCTAAGCTCAGTGTTCCCACTACCTGTGCTCTTGTCCTTACTATTTAATGTTAGAAGAGAATCTCTATCTTTAGATTTTGCCTGCCTTTCCGCTTCCTCCAAAATGTCCTCAGGATACCCCTGTTCGCGAAGTGCAACCGTAAGGTTCTGTGCTTGCTGATCATAGTCTGTAATATCTGAACAATTCCGTCTATGTCTCATATACTGGCTTCTTGGTATATTCCTAAGCCACGGTTGATAATGACAACTAGAATAGTTCAGAAATTTATTACAGTCCACCTCCTTTTTGTATGTCGAGGTTATAATATTACCATTCTCAATTTTAATGGCAATATCCAGAAAGGAAATATTTGTGCAGTGTATAGTGCTCGTGAGTTTTAATCCAAACTGATTAGTGTTTAGATATTCCACAAAACGCTTGGCCGAACCGAAATCCCCTTCCCAAATGAAAAACATATCGTCTATGTATCTGCCATATAGCACCAGGTCCGCCCCATATGGGCCTGACCAAACAAGGGTCTCTTCAAACAGGCCCATATACAGATTGGCAAAGCTAGGGGCGAACCTGGTGCCCATGGCAGTACCCAAGATCTGTAAATAATATTGTGCATTAAAAGTAAAATAATTGTGAGTAAGGGTGAAAGTGATGGCATCCAAAACAAACTTAAGTCTAGCCTCACTCAGGTCATCATCTTGGAGAAGGAAGCTTTTTATTGCCTCTACTCCCCCTCTGTGAGGAATGTTCGTGTATAGTGACTCTACGTCACACGTAATGAAAATAAATTTATCCTGCCATACTACAGATGACAATAAATTCAAAAAGTGCATCGAATCTCTGATGTATGACCTGAGTGTGGTCACATGTGGCTGTAAAAAGGAATCAATAAATGATGATAAATTTGCAGTGAGGGACCCAATACCAGAAATAATAGGACGCCCAGGTGGTGCAGTGAGGGATTTGTGAATTTTAGGCAAATGATAATAAGTGGGTGTTACCGGGTGTGAATTAAATAAAAAATTAAATTCCTGTCTGGATATCGCTCCATCTGCACACGCCTCTTCCAGGAGCGTCCTGAGTTCACATACGAAGGCAGATGTTGGATTGTATGTTAATCTAGAATAAAATTTCTTATTATTAAGCTGTCTATAGGCTTCCTCTTCGTATGTGCTCTTGTCCTGCACTACTGTGCCTCCTCCTTTATCTGCATTTTTAATTATGATTGATTTATCCTCCATTAGATTTCTAAGTGCATTCCTTTCTCTTTTATGTAGATTATCCCTCTTTTTATTATTTCTATTTCTCTCTTTATTTCTATCACAGATCTCTTTTAAACCATCCAGAGTTACAGTGTAGAAGGTTTCTATCATCCCACTTTTGTGTTGCATTGGGTAGAATTCAGATTTCTTTCTAAATATGTTGTTATTTTCCCGTTTTATATCCAAGAGTTTCACTGTTTCATTACTTTCCTGTTCTAATTCCACAAGTATCTTTAAAGCTGCTTGATCAGCTCCATCCAAAAGAACAGGATACTGATTTGTTTCTTTTAGCACTTTATTTGCAAAGTACCGCTGTCTGCATAAATCTCTAGTGAACCTATTTAACTCAATGAAGAGCTCAAATAAATTAGGTTCCTGTGTGGGAGCAAATTTAAGACCCTTTGCGATCACAGCCTTCTCACTTTCACTTAAAACTCTAGATGATAAATTAAACAGCCCTCTATTCCTCAATCTTTTCTTGCACTTTTGGTGACATTTCTTGCTTCCTCCTCTGCATCCTCTGTTTCGAAACCCTTTCTTTTGGGCGAATCCTGGCTCAACACTGCGAACCTGTTTCGACCTTTCCAGATAGGGTATAGATCTTTCTCTAAAAAAGAGGATCCAGAGGAGGCACCCAGATTTTCTTTATTTGTATTAGGGGTCTGCTCCTTAATCTTCGGTCTTGCCCCCCTATAGTTAAACTCTGCATTAGGACGAATAGCTCTGGGGTTCATTTGTGGATCTCGTTTTCTTATAGAGTTTTTATGATTTGTATATCCTGATGAATCACTTCTTACTTCAATTAGTTCTCTGTCATTTCCTTGCTCTCCATTCTTATTTCTCCTGACTGTCTTATTTCTAAACCCATAATTTCCCTTAGGATATAGGTTTGACAATTCCTGTCCTGGATGGTTTCTATATCTTCTATTGTACGATCTTACTTCATTCCTTTCATAATCCTGTTTGTCTCTAGTCAGTTTTTGATTTTTTGTCGATATCAATTGCTGTTCAAAGGTTTCAATTTTCTGATTGAGTTTATATTCAGAGTCCTTGAAATCAGCTCTTATATTGTACGGTTTCAATAGACTCTGTATTTTCTCTATCTCTTCAGCTACCTCCTTTACCTTTGTATCACGGTAGACAATAAGAAGATCTATTAAAGAAAGGGAGCAGCTATCCAATGTTGCATTCCATTTCTCCTCTAGATCCACATTATCCTTAAATGAGCATGTTTTAAATATTCTAAGCCCCCTTGGAATCATCTTCTCTCTTTTGTACTTTAACAAAAGCATTTTATCTAGCCAATGACGTGTTTCTGTCATAAGTAATGTTTCCAATCTAAAGAACAGATGATGCATGTCCAATGGGTTAGCTTCCCCTGAGGTATTCTCTCTACTCAGAGTATTCGTCAAAAGGAGATTTCTCCTTGTATTCCTTTCCTCAATATTCTCACGTGTTGCCATCATGTACTGCTGCCCAAAAAAACTTCAGATAAAAGATAAACAATACAATTATATAGACACAGGAACGCACCGGACCCAATTTAATTGTGGACTCCCCTGCGTCCGTGTGTGAATACAAATTCAGGCGCAGTTGTATATTCACATGCAGTGTCAAAAATTAGCTATTCACCACCACTTAAAATTTAAATGCAGCTCCCACTCAGTATCCTGAAGTTTATACCAATTTCAAACTAAAAAAGAATTCACTTATGTGAGAGAGCGCAAACAAATTTTAAACAATTTTATTTTATATTAAAAATATATAAAAATTATTATAACATCATTATATGCATAAATTGCTAGATGCCTTAGAAACATATAATTACTGATTCAACACAATAAAACTACCATAAATTAGAACCATATAGACCATTTATAGTGGATTAATAGACACCAGCTGCCACTAATTTGCAGGGTTATCCACTCCGTTCCTTTTAACCACTTAGTGGCTAGAATACAGTCCAATGTCCCGCATCAACAGATTCTAGACTTTTTCTCCACAAAAGTGTTATATTAATACTGGTGGAACTTCATAAAATGTGTCTGTTATTCATGAATTCATTGTAGCAGAAGTTTCCAAAGTTATATTCAAATGGTATTAATTATATTCGTAGATGGACAGACTTATATTCACATACAGGGATTTTCTCTCTTATCCCTTGACACTTAGATGGTATTGTGTCTGGCAATGCAGGGATAGTTAACAGAATTTAGAGGATATGTCTCACCTCACCATTCACAGATGTTACTGTTGTCGCTCTGTGGATAGCCGTGACCGGTCACCGTGGATTTTTCTTGTTGTTATAATCCACATGCAGCTTGTTGTGAACATCCGTGCAGTGCCCAGCAGTGGCGGTGAATCACGGAGATGGTCCCTGTTAAAGCCGCCCGGCTTTCCCCTTACCGGAGTCAGTGGATCTTACTGCGGGGTATCCTTAGGTCATGTGGCACTCAGCTCACGGCAGCACGCCGCTGGATTTTCCCTTTCTGCTGGCGCCGTCTGACTTCTCTTTACCCAAGCAGTTTGAGGCTTTGCAGTGTAAAGTTGGTCCTCCAGGTACACGGCCGGGATGTCTGTCTCACAGTTCAATAAAGATTGTTCCAAAGGCACTAGCAGAATGCCCTTAACGCGTTTCTCCGTTATGGTATTGTAACGGTTTCATCAGAAGGTAACCATCTATACTGAACACCCCTTTTATTTAAAGGGAGTCTCCTCCAATCATTATCTTACATTCATTATCGAAGGCAGGTGTGTTTCCAATGTATACAGGTATATGCATTTTGTGGTTAGCTAATTAGCTCTATCGTATAATAGTACCGGGAACTACTCCCACAAGTCTATTTATTAAAATATCATACATATCAATCATATCTTTAACACAAAAATTATATATAGCATATGAATATAACATTGTTCCTTATATTCTATTCACTAATACAATTTTTCTATTCCATTAATATATAATAGTGGCAACACGTGAGAAACATTTTTAACGATCTTTGAGTGTATATAAGTTGTCACACCGGCCAGCCGCTGCCGGCATAGCCTCATGAGGAAATACACGGACTACCAACCTATCAGCCTGGGTTCTAATCCCACATCTGACTATACTCAACCATATAGACTTAAATTATATAAAGTTCTTCTTATTTGAGCATATCTTATTTTTAGTATAAACAATAGTCCTTCCGCTCCTAGAGTGTCTGCTGTATAGAAATTTACCCGGATTTAACCAGTACCCTATATTCCTCATGTGTGCTCTCACCCTAATTTCTATAGACATGCATCATAGTCTATATATATGCTAGATCCATATATAGACAAAATATATATCCCTCTGTATTACAGGAGATCTTATGTATAAACACACATATTATCATAGATATCTATATGTATGTTCTATGGAGGCAAAAAAGAAGAAAAAGGCAAAAGAAGAAACCAGGAGAAGGAATAGAAAGAGGATACAGAAAACACCTAAAAGGAGGTTTCCTCATATCAGTATTAGGAACCTACTACTCTTAACCTTACCCAGTACTGTATCATATGTTGTTCATTTCTATATTGTCATTAAGGCCAAGGGGAGACAAAGAACCCAATGAGAAGATCCAGAAAGCCTCTCTCCTACAGAGATGATTGAACCTGTCCCCACCTCTATCCGTGGTTGGAACATGCTCAATTCCCTGTACTGTCACCCCATTCATATTGCCCCTATGTTTATTCTGAATATGTGTGGACAATGAATGTGTCTTTATCCCTTTAATAATATTGCGCCTATGCTCTAAAAATCTTACATTCAATTTTCGGGTTGTACGTCCCACATATTGAATTCCACATATGCATGTTATAAGATAAACTACATATGTGGTATTACAATCAATATGACCCCTAATTTCAAAAACCGTATTATAAGTGTTTGAGTGAAATTGTGTGTTATTATGACCTATATATTCACAAGTCATACATCCTGATCGTCCACATCTGTAGCAGCCTTCTTTTTGTGGGATGGAGCTAAGCCAAGTGTCTTTTGTTTTTTTGTTTGAAGCAGAGTTCACATAATGACTAGGTGTCAGAAAACTCTGAAGACTCCTCGCTTTCTTAAAAACAATCTGAGGTTCTATAGCCAGTAGTGGTGCTAGTATTTTATCCGCCTTTAAAATGGACATGTTCTTTTTTAATAGATATTTAATTTCACTTGAACTAGAATTAAATTTAGTAATGAACCTAAGCTCAGTGTTCCCACTACCTGTGCTCTTGTCCTTACTATTTAATGTTAGAAGAGAATCTCTATCTTTAGATTTTGCCTGCCTTTCCGCTTCCTCCAAAATGTCCTCAGGATACCCCTGTTCGCGAAGTGCAACCATAAGGTTCTGTGCTTGCTGATCATAGTCTGTAATATCTGAACAATTCCGTCTATGTCTCATATACTGGCTTCTTGGTATATTCCTAAGCCACGGTTGATAATGACAACTAGAATAGTTCAGAAATTTATTACAGTCCACCTCCTTTTTGTATGTCGAGGTTATAATATTACCATTCTCAATTTTAATGGTAATATCCAGAAAGGAAATATTTGTGCAGTGTATAGTGCTCGTGAGTTTTAATCCAAACTGATTAGTGTTTAGATATTCCACAAAACGCTTGGCCGAACCGAAATCCCCTTCCCAAATGAAAAACATATCGTCTTTGTATCTGCCATATAGCACCAGGTCCGCCCCATATGGGCCTGACCAAACAAGGGTCTCTTCAAACAGGCCCATATACAGATTGGCAAAGCTAGGGGCGAACCTGGTGCCCATGGCAGTACCCAAGATCTGTAAATAATATTGTGCATTAAAAGTAAAATAATTGTGAGTAAGGGTGAAAGTGATGGCATCCAAAACAAACTTAAGTCTAGCCTCACTCAGGTCATCATCTTGGAGAAGGAAGCTTTTTATTGCCTCTACTCCCCCTCTGTGAGGAATGTTCGTGTATAGTGACTCTACGTCACACGTAATGAAAATAAATTTATCCTGCCATACTACAGATGACAATAAATTCAAAAAGTGCATCGAATCTCTGATGTATGACCTGAGTGTGGTCACATGTGGCTGTAAAAAGGAATCAATAAATGATGATAAATTTGCAGTGAGGGACCCAATACCAGAAATAATAGGACGCCCAGGTGGTGCAGTGAGGGATTTGTGAATTTTAGGCAAATGATAATAAGTGGGTGTTACCGGGTGTGAATTAAATAAAAAATTAAATTCCTGTCTGGATATCGCTCCATCTGCACACGCCTCTTCCAGGAGCGTCCTGAGTTCACATACGAAGGCAGATGTTGGATTGTATGTTAATCTAGAATAAAATTTCTTATTATTAAGCTGTCTATAGGCTTCCTCTTCGTATGTGCTCTTGTCCTGCACTACTGTGCCTCCTCCTTTATCTGCATTTTTAATTATGATTGATTTATCCTCCATTAGATTTCTAAGTGCATTCCTTTCTCTTTTATGTAGATTATCCCTCTTTTTATTATTTCTATTTCTCTCTTTATTTCTATCACAGATCTCTTTTAAACCATCCAGAGTTACAGTGTAGAAGGTTTCTATCATCCCACTTTTGTGTTGCATTGGGTAGAATTCAGATTTCTTTCTAAATATGTTGTAATTTTCCCGTTTTATATCCAAGAGTTTCACTGTTTCATTACTTTCCTGTTCTAATTCCACAAGTATCTTTAAAGCTGCTTGATCAGCTCCATCCAAAAGAACAGGATACTGATTTGTTTCTTTTAGCACTTTATTTGCAAAGTACCGCTGTCTGCATAAATCTCTAGTGAACCTATTTAACTCAATGAAGAGCTCAAATAAATTAGGTTCCTGTGTGGGAGCAAATTTAAGACCCTTTGCGATCACAGCCTTCTCACTTTCACTTAAAACTCTAGATGATAAATTAAACAGCCCTCTATTCCTCAATCTTTTCTTGCACTTTTGGTGACATTTCTTGCTTCCTCCTCTGCATCCTCTGTTTCGAAACCCTTTCTTTTGGGCGAATCCTGGCTCAACACTGCGAACCTGTTTCGACCTTTCCAGATAGGGTATAGATCTTTCTCTAAAAAAGAGGATCCAGAGGAGGCACCCAGATTTTCTTTATTTGTATTAGGGGTCTGCTCCTTAATCTTCGGTCTTGCCCCCCTATAGTTAAACTCTGCATTAGGACGAATAGCTCTGGGGTTCATTTGTGGATCTCGTTTTCTTATAGAGTTTTTATGATTTGTATATCCTGACGAATCACTTCTTACTTCAATTAGTTCTCTGTCATTTCCTTGCTCTCCATTCTTATTTCTCCTGACTGTCTTATTTCTAAACCCATAATTTCCCTTAGGATATAGGTTTGACAATTCCTGTCCTGGATGGTTTCTATATCTTCTATTGTACGATCTTACTTCATTCCTTTCATAATCCTGTTTGTCTCTAGTCAGTTTTTGATTTTTTGTCGATATCAATTGCTGTTCAAAGGTTTCAATTTTCTGATTGAGTTTATATTCAGAGTCCTTGAAATCAGCTCTTATATTGTACGGTTTCAATAGACTCTGTATTTTCTCTATCTCTTCAGCTACCTCCTTTACCTTTGTATCACGGTAGACAATAAGAAGATCTATTAAAGAAAGGGAGCAGCTATCCAATGTTGCATTCCATTTCTCCTCTAGATCCACATTAGTTGCCACTATTATATATTAATGGAATAGAAAAATTGTATTAGTGAATAGAATATAAGGAACAATGTTATATTCATATGCTATATATAATTTTTGTGTTAAAGATATGATTGATATGTATGATATTTTAATAAATAGACTTGTGGGAGTAGTTCCCGGTACTATTATACGATAGAGCTAATTAGCTAACCACAAAATGCATATACCTGTATACATTGGAAACACACCTGCCTTCGATAATGAATGTAAGATAATGATTGGAGGAGACTCCCTTTAAATAGAGGTGTGTTCAGTATAGATGGTTACCTTCTGATGAAACCGTTACAATACCATAACGGAGAAACGCGTTAAGGGCATTCTGCTAGTGCCTTTGGAACAATCTTTATTGAACTGTGAGACAGACATCCCGGCCGTGTACCTGGAGGACCAACTTTACACTGCAAAGCCTCAAACTGCTTGGGTAAAGAGAAGTCAGACGGCGCCAGCAGAAAGGGAAAATCCAGCGGCGTGCTGCCGTGAGCTGAGTGCCACATGACCTAAGGATACCCCGCAGTAAGATCCACTGACTCCGGTAAGGGGAAAGCCGGGCGGCTTTAACAGGGACCATCTCCATGATTCACCGCCACTGCTGGGCACTGCACGGATGTTCACAACAAGCTGCATGTGGATTATAACAACAAGAAAAATCCACGGTGACCGGTCACGGCTATCCACAGAGCGACAACAGTAACATCTGTGAATGGTGAGGTGAGACATATCCTCTAAATTCTGTTAACTATCCCTGCATTGCCAGACACAATACCATCTAAGTGTCAAGGGATAAGAGAGAAAATCCCTGTATGTGAATATAAGTCTGTCCATCTACGAATATAATTAATACCATTTGAATATAACTTTGGAAACTTCTGCTACAATGAATTCATGAATAATAGACACATTTTATGAAGTTCCACCAGTATTAATATAACACTTTTGTGGAGAAAAAGTCTAGAATCTGTTGATGCGGGACATTGGACTGTATTCTAGCCACTAAGTGGTTAAAAGGAACGGAGTGGATAACCCTGCAAATTAGTGGCAGCTGGTGTCAATTAATCCACTATAAATGGTCTATATGGTTCTAATTTATGGTAGTTTTATTGTGTTGAATCAGTAATTATATGTTTCAAAGGCATCTAGCAATTTATGCATATAATGATGTTATAATAATTTTTATATATTTTTAATATAAAATAAAATTGTTTAAAATTTGTTTGCGCTCTCTCACATAAGTGAATTCTTTTTTAGTTTGAAAAAGGAGCACATTTTAGTTGATGATACATGAATGGGGGAATATGTGATTGCTGATATCTGAGCCTGTATTCCCTATACCATGTGTGTCATTACCTGAGGGTTGTAGAAATGAAGAAAAGACATAATTACGGTAAATGCGGTGGTATTCTATGTCAGGTTAATGTACATCTGTCGGTTGAAGTTTTGTTCGGTATCAGTTGAAAGTCGTCTTCTTTGCGCTCTGTTGCCCATTAGGTGTGAGCAAAAAGCTTTGTCAATGCCATTAGATTTACAAAAAATGTTGGGCTAGCGTAAGTTTAAGAATTCTAGGGAAACTGGGGATCCATGGCAAAGTTCATCAAATGTCCATATCTCAAGTGGTCAAAACTTCTTCTTTGGTCTATCCGTTGTCTGTATAGCGTCTCGTCAACTTCCTCGTCCAAGTGGGTCTTTTTATCTTGGAGAAAAGCCAGAAAAACAGGTGAAAGAAACGGACCGTATAATCGCATTTTCATTACATCATTATTTCTATCATTGGGTCATAAATCAAATCCAGGTTAATTACAGTTTCCTCACTCCTCAAACTCATTACCCTGGTACGATGTTTGCACTTCATTAAAGCCTGACCGCATCTAAATATCAATCCAATCGATATGACAACACCTAAGATACATAGGAGAAACTTCCCAACATCCATTATGACTCCTTGAGCCCAGTCTCCCAAACCGGAGAACCAATTTCGCGGGTTCAACCATGACACCCAACCAGTCAGCTCATTACCTACAGCAGCAAGAGTGAGATTGTGTTTTCGGCGAAATTCCCACTTCAATTGGAGAATATCGTCCATCTTTTGGTCTATGACCTCGACCGGATCCTCGGTGCTATTCGTGATATACGTGCAACACTTCACGCCGTACTGTGTTGCCAATGTAACACAATATCCGCCTGTCACTGCTGTGAGGTAATTAAGAACCATTCTATGCTGCACCAGTTCTGTTTTATAAGCTTGAAGTTCCCTTCCAGTATATCTAAACGTGTCATCATACATTTCAGTGATATTATCTAACAAATTTGCGAGCGCCGATATGTATTTATAATTTAGCACTCCTCTAGCGGTGCGGGTGAAATCTAACGCGATTAAGAATTGAATCCCGGTGGATTCACTTATCAGATCAGAGGCCGGATGCTCTGTCTTCTCTATCAGGTGCCTTTTAACAACGTGCTCGTAATGGGTGTGAGTATAAGGAGCTTGGGCACCACGATGTATGTCTTTCATTTTATCATGTGTTACAGTCATTACTTCAGGCAATACTTTTCCAATATAACACAATCCTTCAGAGTTTGGGGCAAGCCACTTGTACGCCTTTCTCCCGCATATGAAATATGCATCATCGGGGAGAACATATGGGACGGAGAAGGACATAACCATATTACACACCTTCCAGGTGAAATCTCCTAACCCTAATTCTTCCATCTGCTTAATACACGTATCAGGTTGTACGATATGTGCACAGTATCCTGGTGATACTTCTCCAACTCTCGTAATCCTATTTCCTAAGGTGTACCTATACCGGAAAGATTTTCCTCTACTGGCTATGTGGCGTACAAGCTCTGTATCTGTAGGCATTCTATCTGCTCTATGCGAAAAGGTCATGGTGTGGTTACTCCATGACACTTCCCAATTTCCCGGCTTTCTGGGATTAGAGATGTTGAAACATAATAGGGACCTATCCACATGGTATTGGTGGAGCTTCAAACTAGGAGGGCTGGAGATATTAAACCTCCTGTCCACCGGTCTCCCACCATTTAACTCAAGTACCTCCCCTATCGTTAAAGGAAATGGTACTAGCCCTGATTTGCTATGACCCTGAGGTACTTGAGAGCATACCCAACAATCTGTTTTGTTTAACACATTACCCACTAAGGAGTGATAGTCACTCAATGGATGCCGGTCCATATGGATATTAAAACTGGATTGGCATTTCTTAATGCACCCATCTTCAATGACATTGTTACAGAGCCTACAGATACAGTTTTCCTCAGCTAACAATCCGTCACAATTCCTTCTATGGTCAATGCTATCGGATCGTTTTCTGATACTCGCCTTTGCTTGTTGGTTAGGTTGATCTTGGAAAACTACGCCTCCATCTTTATCATCAGAACCCATTCCAGAACCTCTATCGACCTCCATGGTACTCTCGCCGGAACAGACTGCTCTGGTCAACATCATGGTCAACAGGAAAATCCGGATCACAGTCTCTTGGGGCAAGTCCATCTTATAGGAGGAAACGGAGAAGAATGAGAAGGAGGAAAAAGAAATTTGAGGGAGAGGGGATGGGAAGTGGAGGAAAACAATAAAAGGGAGTGGGGAGTCGACAACAGCTCTCGGTCTTCAAGGCTCAGGTGCCGCCTCAGTCCTCCTGGAACAGACACTCCAGTGATACAACCTCTACCGTCTGTTCCTTATCACGGGACTTCTCTGGATCAGCAACCTTCTTGCAGTGGGATGAATGGACCCAAGTCTCTCTCTCAGCAACCTTCAATGCTGTAGTGCTAGTCAATAAGACCTGGTATGGTCCTTCCCATCTGTCAATAAGGCAACCTGAGCGTAGAAAATTCCGTATCATTACATAATCCCCAGGTTCAATGTCATGACAATTACTATCAGGTAGATCAGGAATCACCAACTTCAGATTATCATTTTGATTCCTTAACTGTTTACTCATGTTAATCAAGTACTTTATAGTTACTTCATTGTTACATTTCAAATCATCCTGAGGGTTAATCATGACATGCGGTTGTCGACCAAACAAGATTTCAAAGGGAGACAGATTAAGGGGGGACCTGGGAGTGGTTCTGATACTGTACAATACAATGGGTAAAGCTTCTGGCCATGTCAATCCTGTCTCTGCCATCACTTTACTCAATTTATTTTTAATAGTGCTGTTCACTCTTTCGACCTTCGCACTCGCCTGTGGACGGTACGGAGTGTGCAGCTTGCTATCAATTCCCATCAACTTACACATTCCTTGAAAGACATCACCTGTAAAATGGGTACCCCTATCACTTTCGATTATTCTAGGGATACCATATCTACATACAAATTCCTGCACAATTTTCTTAGCAGTAAACATAGCGGTATTTGTAGCCGCAGGAAATGCTTCGACCCAATTTGAGAAAACATCTATACAAACAAGTACATATTTCAAATTCCGACAAGGGGGTAATTGTATAAAGTCAATTTGTATTACCTGGAAAGGGCCGCCGGCAGGTGGGATATGGGATGGTTCTGTAGGTATTGCCTTTCCAATATTCTTTCTCAAACAGGTAAGGCATGACATTGCTCTTTTACTCGCATGAGAGGAGAATCCTGGGGCGCACCAATATGCCCTCACCAATTTGCACATCCCTTCCTTGCCTAGATGAGTCAGCCCGTGAGCTGCCTCAGCCAGACATGGAAGATATGCTCTGGGGGCCACTGGTTTACCATGTCCATCCGTCCAGAGTCCTGAGGACTCCTGGCCATATCCCTTTGCCTTCCAGACTGCCTTTTCCTGTGTGGAACACAAATTTTGCATTTCACACAACTTCTGTGTGTTAATGGTATTAAATACCATCAATTGTGTGGTGTCTGTCTGTATGGGGGTAGCAGCTGCTAACTTAGCAGCTTCGTCTGCTCGGCTGTTACCAAGTGATACCGGGTCTTGGCTATATGTGTGTGCTTTACATTTGATAGCAGCCACTCTGTCGGGTTCCTGTATCGCTGTTAGAAGCCTTTTTATGTGAGCTGCATGCGCTACCGGTGTACCAGCTGCCGTCATGAAATTTCTGAGGCGCCATAGGGCTCCGAAATCATGGACTACCCCGAATGCGTATCTAGAATCGGTGTAGATATTGGCTGACTTACCCTTAGCCAATTCACATGCTCTGGTTAGGGCGACCAGTTCAGCAACCTGGGCTGAGTGAGGTGGGCCTAGCGGTTCCGCTTCTATGGTGTCTTGGTCATCTACGACTGCGTATCCAGTACACAAGTCTCCCGAGTCTGACTGTCTATGACAACTACCGTCCGTGTAGAACGTGAGTTCTGCATCTTCCAGTGGGTTGTCACTGATGTCAGGCCTTGCGGTAAAATTTTGGGTCAAATATTCCATACAATCATGTGTATCTTCCTTTGTATTAAATCCTCCTTCCCCATCACTCTCACCTTCCACCCTTTGTGCCTGACCAGGCACACCTGGGAGATACGTTGCAGGATTTAATGCACTGCATCTCCTTATGGTGATGTTTACGGGGGCCATTAGTGCCAATTCCCATCTTGTAAACCTCGCTGATGAGACGTGTCTGGTTTGGGCAGAATTCAATAAGGCTGATACTGCATGTGGCGTATGGATTGTGAGGTTGTGGCCTAGCACGACATCTTCGCTTTTTGTCACTAGCAATGCTATCGCAGCAACGCTTCGCAAGCATGTGGGGAGGGATCGCGCTACCGTGTCTAGCTGAGCGCTGTAGTATGCAACTGGCCTACTGGCATCACCGTGTTTTTGGGTTAGTACACCTGCCGCGCAACCAGCACTTTCTGTTCCGTATAGTTCAAAGGGTTTCCCATAGTCTGGCATACCTAGTGCTGGTGCCTGTGTTAGGCACTGTTTGAGTCTCTCAAATGCTGTTTCGGACTCGTCTGTATGCGAAATCCTATCAGGTTTGTTTGAGGAGACCATTTCCTGCAAAGGTAACGCCAAAATGGAAAACCCTGGGATCCAATTACGGCAATACCCACACATTCCTAAAAACGTTCTGATCTGTTGCTGGGTTTGTGGCAGAGTCATGTCTCTAATTGCTTGGATTCTATCAGCGGTCAGGTGTCTCAGTCCTTGTGTTAGACAGTGTCCCAAATATTTTACCTTAGTTTGGCATAATTGTAACTTGTCTTTGGACACCTTGTGTCCAGTGTCTGAAAGATGAAACAGGAGCTGTTTCGTATCCTTCAGAGATGCTTCCAGTGAATCTGAACACAGCAGTAAATCGTCCACATACTGTATCAATACTGATCCACTGTCTGGTTGGAAAGACTGTAAACAATCATGCAAAGCCTGAGAAAATATACTTGGACTATCTATGAAACCTTGGGGTAATCGAGTCCACGTGTATTGGACTCCTCTGTATGTAAATGCAAACAAATATTGGCTGTCAGGGTGCAGAGGTACCGAAAAGAAAGCGGAGCAGAGGTCAATAACAGTGAAAAATTTGGCAGTGGGAGGGATTTGCATTAGGATGACAGCTGGATTTGGCACTACGGGGAACTGACTCTCAACTATTTTGTTAATCCCCCTTAGATCCTGCACTAGTCTGTAACCCCTCCCCCCACTCTTTTTAACAGGGAAGATGGGACTATTGGCAGTGCTGGACGTTCTTACCAGAATGCCCTGTTGAAGCAAGCGCTCTATTACTGGGTAAACTCCTAACTCCACCTCTGGCTTCAGAGGGTACTGTGGGATTTTTGGAGCTATCCTACCATCTTTTACTTGTACAACTACTGGAGCTACGTTTGCCATTAATCCAGTGTCTTGTCCGTCTTTTGTCCAAAGTGACTCTGGTATCTGAGATGTCATCTCTTCTATTTGGGATGGATTCCTATTTGTCATAATGGTATGTGACATTAATTTTGATGGGGAGTCTAACATGTCTCGCACTTCCTGAGCGTGTTTCTCAGGTATGTCCAAGAATACACCTTCAGGAGTACAATAAATGACGCACCCCATTTTACACAGTAAGTCTCTTCCCAGGAGATTGGTTGGTGCCGATGCAGCCAGCAAAAAGGAATGCTTGGTATGCAAAGGCCCTATTGTAATCTCGGCTGGTTTGCTAACAGGGTAGTGCTGGACTACTCCTGTTACTCCCATGGCTGGAATTGTCCTACCAGTGGTTCTCATGCCCACTGTCGAATTTATCACTGACTTGGCCGCCCCTGTGTCTACAAGAAAGTTTAAAGTTTTACCAGCTACATTAATTGCGATCTCGGGTTCACTTCCAAGGTTGGCAATTAATTTTACTGGCTGCAGATTACAGGTATGGCCACACCCCTATTGGGTATGGTGACCTTCCTGAATCCCGCTGGCAGCAACTACTTGTGAGGGAGTTAGCTGGGAACTACCAGAGGCATGCCAGTCTCTGTTCGGGGGATATCTTTTTGTTTCCCCTGTATGTGGCTCATAACTCCGTTTCTGTGGACCCCGATCCCAATGTCGTGTGTCGTGTCGTTGTCTAGGGGGTTGGTATGAGTTTCGTGGATTCTTTACTCTACAATCTCGTGCCATGTGTCCCTGTTTGTGACAAGAATAACAAGTAACCATACTTGACTTACCCACAGGATTTGGTGATACAAACAAAGGCTGCCTTGTGGTCAGAGCCTGTATACTTACTGACATTAATTTATCACCTTGTTGTTCTCTGTGTCTGGTGATGTTTCTATCGTGATCAATAGCAGCCTCTCTCAAAGTAGCCACAGACAGACCTCGCCAACATGGTTGTGTGGTCTGTACCCTAGTCTTCAATGACTCTTTTAAACCATCCATCAGTACCGATACTGCTACTTCCCGATGGTTTGTGTCTGTTTTAATGTCCTCTATGCCTGTGTATTTTGCCATTTCTAATAATGCTCTGTGAAAATACTCTGCAGCTGTCTCTGACTCCTTCTGTTTAATGGAGAATATCTTATTCCATTTAGCTACTGCTGGGAAATACTCTTTTAACTGCAAGTTTATTCTTTTCACATTATCTTGGTTGTACACATCTGTAAGAGGTACATCATGATCTAGTCCGCAATCAGCTAAAAATTGAGTTGCGTCGACATTTAAGGGTAAACATGCTCTCAGCAATATCTGCCAGTCTTTATTGTTGGGCTCTACAGTGTTACCTAAGTCTCTGATGTATTTTTGACTGGCAACTAAGTCTTTTCTAGGGTCAGGAAATTCAGACACTATGGTCCTTAATTCCATTCGGGAAAATGGAGTGTACATGGCAATGTTCCTAATGGGAGTGGCTCCTGATGTGTCTGTTTTCCCATTTGGCACTGCTATTACTCTAACAGGTGTAATTCTAACAACCTCATTCTGTGTAGATTCTACAGGCTGTGGTGAAATAGTCTCAGCATAATGCATGGTGCCGTACTTACCAGTTGATACGACCTCACCTATCCCTCCGCTAGGGGCCTTTACTAATCTCGTGGGTGGAGCTGTGCCTACTGTGGTCTCTGCTATGGTGGCTGCTAGAGAGAGCGCTGAAATCGTTGCCGATTCGTCCTCTTGATCACACTCCTGAGGAAAGTTCAAAACAGGGTACAACTTGCACGGGTTAATACTTGCATGGGTTAATGGGTTAACATTATCATTAACATTTACACAGTTACTAAGTGATTTTGTGTTACACCTTAGTGCGTCTTTCTCCGCAATCAACTTCTCTCCTGATATATATGGTGGCGGTGGGGCCGTGGCAATCAGTTTTCTGTTAGAGCCAGATCCCGCCGCCTGAGCCAAACCTCTCTGTATCTCACCTTCCTGTTGCCACAACTGTAAATAATCATAATGCTGGATTCGTCTCTTTGTTGATTTTATGAGACATATCCTCCTCCTTAAATTTTGTAACACTTCTGAGCTGAAGCTCCCTACTCTTGGGAATTTCTCCCCGTCATGTACAGTCATTCTCTCCCATTCATCACATAAAGTTTCTGTGTGACTTCCGTATTTCTCACACATTATATACCTGGCCGACCCAATTGGTCGGACCACTGAATCAACCCGAACCGAGGTTGATCGCCCCCTACCTGAACAAGTGGCCCCCATAGTTCGAAAGTGTTGCTTTATTTAGCCAACCCTTATGCAAAACCAAATGTCCACAATAGGCTGACGGTGGCGGTTTACCGAGTACCCCACTCACTCGCCCACGCCGACCAATACGACCTGATCACACCGATATGGTGCTGGCGTACTCGACCTAGGGCCCCTGCGACCTGAACCTCTATTTACTGGAACCTGCGAGGGTTATCCGAAGAACACTTACTCTTTCCAGTAACTATTGGTTGCTGGATAGTTCCTGAGTGAGCAGCAAACTTCCCTTAAAATAAAAAAATTACACAAATCACGTTAGAGTGTACAAATAGCGTTTGTGACCCCTTTACTCTAATGGTATTAGGTCAGATTACTAACTAATGTACACAATTACGTGCGGTCCAATCGTTCAGTGCACAAACAACTAAGCTTATGTACGGAAAGACCAATGGAATCGAAAATTACGGCTGCAAATTCCTTCAGCCAGAGCTTATATGGCCTATATGGGTGTTGCACCAACCCTTTTCGGTGTTGTGCCTGTGAACTGTATAGCGGACTTCCTTGTCGGCTGTACCTGGACCTCCTGGTCTGCTATGACCTCCTGGTCTTGTTACAGTATGACCTCCTGGTCTGCTATACTCTAATGCTCAAAATTGTATATTTAACCAGGGATGCCTCCCTAGCCACCGTGCACGTCACTTACACGCATGTACCTCACGAGTACTCGACTTTTCTTGTGGTTCAGCCTTTAAAAATTGTAAAAACACTCACTCATCACATGTACACTTTTGTTTCTATTTCTATTTCTGCGCAGAAATTTTTCTTTAGATCAGGTGTGTTTCCAATTAGGAGCAGGATCTGTTAATTAAATTTCGGACACCCAAAAATAGACTTGCGTTATTTCTCGCCTCGCGTTATTTATCGCTTTGCGTTATTTATCGCTTTGCATTAAAAATCAACTTATCGTGACTTGAGCTACGTGGGCGTAACCGGACGCTCCGTTGCGTAACGTACGCTGCGTGCGTCGGCCTTTGGATTGCGTACGCAAGTCTTTGTTAGAGACACGTATACGCAAAGCAAAGATCCACCGTAACACAATTTATACTTTTATCAATGTAGATGATCCTTGATCATCTACCACACAACACACTGACTTCGCCTTATCTCCCAGGCAAAACTGTGTGTTTGTCTATCCTTTAACTATGTTATCTATTCTTAAACTATGAAATAACGGCAACTCTCTTTTAGCACTTTTATCAACTATAAAACTGGCAGACAGGAGAGTGATATACGAAAATACACAGATGAAAAAGAAATGCAGATATATATATGTGTGCGTGCGTGTGTACGCAAGACAGAAAAATAAACAGTTTTAAAAGGCACTAGCGTTTTGTTCTTACCTCCGGTTCCCGGATTCCTTCAGCACTCTTTACCTAAGCGAAGCAGACGCTTATCCTGTCAGCACTACGAGGGATACAACCTCCCGCCCTTTGCTGAGGGATAATGTCTGCTGATCTACCTAGTGTAGATATGTGAAGGACGGGCGAGCCGCCAATTGATAAAGCTAAATATTTATCGTATATAAAACACTTTAAGAGGTCTAAGAACACTGTACGCTATCTACGTAAGAAGTACCGTAAGGGTACGCAAGTTGTGTAGCGATCGCTCAACCGTAGTCGAGACGCTCAAGCGTCATGTTCGCTTACGGCCCAGTGATCACAGGCAGGCACGCTATTAGCTGCTGACTAACGTAATGATTCGCTATAGCGTAGCGTACGCTCGGGACCACGAGGAGATCACCAGCGGTGCAGACGCTTACAACGTTAAAACCTTTATATCTATACCTTTAACAATGAGATACACAGTATACCTTAGTGTAGAGACAGAGTGTAAGTGCAACCTGGTGTAACCTGATTAACTACAAAGCTGCTTGAGCGTCACCGACGCTCGGAGAATACTTAACCCTATAAAGAATACACAGATACCTGGGCTTAGGGTCCAAAACCTATTATATGTATTATAACTATTATACTTGCAAAAGGAATCACAGTACAAATGATACACTACAATATAACATAAACCAACTAACCAGATAACTACACAGGAAATACAATACAATACAATACAATAAAGGGAAAATAAGAGAGAGAGATAGAGGAGGGAGAGAGAGAGATGGCTCACAGTAAGACAATATGATTACGGAGAAAACTTACGCACAAGGGGAACGATCGCATGCGCCTCGATATCCAGCTCCCGATTATCAGCAATGAGAACCGTTGATGAGAGTGAAGTTGGATATGGTCGGCTCGCCTATTTATGCCCCACACACAATACAATTCAATGGTCCCTACAATCTCATTGTCCATTGGACACAGGAATTCGGCTTCGCATTATAACAAAAGGTCATAGGTTGATTCATACAGGTGGGCTGTGACTGTTTCCAACTGTTCAGGTGGGTGGGATACTGGGTTTCCCGCCGCATGACTAAGTAAGAACAAATAATAGTAAATGGACATAAACTTCTTATGTCCATAACTATTTGCACGAGCGATTAATCCGCTCCAAACCAACACCGGAATATTGCTATTTAAATACTCTTCCGATGGGTACCAAACACTACTGTATGACCCCTGTTAGACCCTTCGTACAATACAAAGAGGAATCTCTCCGTTCAGGAACATGCTATGTTAACCAAACTTTCAGAATCTATCAAAGGGACCATGATCTATAAAATACCTTATTAGTGAAAATATGTAACGATTGAGTCGCACGCTACGACTACACAAACTTTACCGTAAATACGCATACCGAGCACCAGCGGGTGCACGAAACAGCGGGTATGCGCACTCACGGGAGAGCGCACGCATGCGCAGCGCGGACCTAAATGAGGTACAAATATGGCAGTGTGCATAGAGATATTTTTCTGACTTTGACACAATATATGGTGCACTGCTGTTAGTTGGCAATATTAAGAAAATAATATATATTACATTCACGTAACAAAAAATAGCAAACATATTAATGTATTGTATATGTACTTTATTCCATAAATGTAAAACACCTAATCTTAAATAACAACTAACTGCTACAATAGTTTATAAAGCTGCAGCATGATTGAGGACAGAACCACAGACAAATAGTTTTCCAGTACTAAGTATTAATAACACTCAGGCATTTATGTAAAAGGAAATGGCCTTTTTGACATACAGGGCAAGTTTTCCTGTTTTGCAACCTTGAAATTTACACAGTGACTAGGAACAGGGCCTGTGGCCTATTGGAATAAACCCAATAATGCTATCTGTTTTTAATATTTCATGCTGTAGTGGGATTTATCATACGTTTGTATGTAAAGATATGTGCACAGAATCAATTATCTTGTTCTGTATGTGTGATGCAATTATCAGTGTCTGTCTAGAGAACTGCAAAAATCAACATCTCTTGTATGGTATCCACTTCTAAGCATGTTTTGCCAGGGGTACAACATCCAATCAAGAAAATTTCATGGCAGGGACAAACGCAGGATTTGCAAGGGGGGTTTGCAGATATGTACATTAGAGATGAGCTGTTTGGATTTCTTGGAATCCGAGCCGCTACAAACCTCCGGGATCCAAGTTTTCCAGAGCCTCGTCTTGGGTTTTCCCACTAGACTCGGATTCCACTCCGAGGCAAAACGTCATCCTCCCGGCATCAGATTTTCGCATGTTTTGGATTCTATATAAGGTGCTGCGGCCTGGACCATTCACTCTTAGGCACACTGCCCTATGCTGCACTGTACTCTGCTGTATGGCTGTGTTGTGTCATACTCCAGACTTCAAGTGGCCTTGCTTTGTATATAGGCAGTATACAGGGGGCACGCAGCTGTATGCTGCGCTGTGCTCTACTGCAAATTGGCTGTGCTGTGTCCATCTAAAGTGGCTGTTCACAAGCACATTGGGGGTCATTCTGAGTTGTTCGCTCGCAAGCTGCTTTTAGCAGCTTTGCACACGCTAAGCCGCCGCCTACTGGGAGTGAATCTTAGCTTCTTAAAATTGCGAACGAAAGATTCGCCAATATTGCGATAAGACATCTCTGTGCAGTTTCTGAGTAACTCGAGACTTACTCGGCATCTGCGATCAGTTCAGTGCTTGTCGTTCCTGGTTTGACGTCACAAACACACCCAGCGTTCGCCCAGACACTCCTCCGTTTCTCCAGCCACTCCCGCGTTTTTCCCAGAAACGGTAGCGTTTTTTCACACACTCCCATAAAACGGCCTGTTTCCGCCCAGAAACACCCACTTCCTGTCAATCACATTACGATCACCAGAACGAGGAAAAAACCGTGAGTAAAATTCCTAACTGCATAGCAAATTTACTTGGCGCAGTCGCAGTGCGAACATTGCGCATGCGCACTAAGCGGAAAATCGCTGCGGTGCGAAGAAATTTACCGAGCGAACAACTCGGAATGACCCCCCATTGTGTACTGTGAGACTCACTGTCAGATATTTTTCTATTCTGAGTACTGTTAGGGGGGTATTACCCTAGTGCGCTTTGTTCACACAGAACTATAGAATTTGATGGCAAAAAAGAACCACTTAGCTCATCTAGTCTGCCCTTTTTTAACCATATTGTTGCCACAAATCCTATTTGATCCTTATTTCTTTGTAAGGATATCCTTATATCCCATGCATGTTTAAATTAATCCACTGTCTTAGTCTCTACCACCTCTGCTGGGAGGCCATTCCACTGATCCAGAACCTATCTGCCTTTAGTTTCAGACTTCCAGTGCATGTCCTTGTGTTTTAATACTTCTCTTCCTTTGAAAAATGTCTCCCTCCTGTACCTTGTTAAAACTCTTGATATATTTAAAAGCTTCTGTCATGTCCCCCCTTTCCCTTCTCTGCTCCTAACTATATATGTTAAGATCTTTTAGCCCTTCCAGGTAAGTTTTGTGAGGTCATGCACCATTTTAGTTGCCCTTCTTTGTACAGTTTCTAATGTATTAATATCCTTCTGAAGATATGGCCTCCAGAACAGAACACAGTGGCAGATGTATTAAGCCTGGAGAAGTGATAAAGCAGTGATAAGTGGAAGGTAATAACGCACCAGCCAATCAGCTCCAATATGTAAATTGACAGATAGGATCTGATTGGCTGGTGTGTTATCATCTTGCACTTATCACTGCTTTATCACTTCTCCAGGCTTAATACATCTGCCCCAGTATTCTAGATGAGGCCGTACCAATGACTTATAGAGTGGCATTATGACATCTTTCTTTCTGCTGCTGATTCCTCTCCCTATGCAACCAAGCATCTGACTAGCCTTCCTCAATGCTTAGCTGCCTTTAAGTCACCTGAAATAGTGACTCCTAGATCCCTTTCCTCTTCATTAGTTTCCAAAATAGTGCCATTAATACTATATTTAGATTTTGGATTTTTGAAGCCCAAGTGCATGATTTTGCATTTTTTTCTCATTAAACTGTAATTGCCACGCTCTTGACCTCTCTTCTAGTCTAGCTAGATCATCAATCATTTGCTTTATCCCCCTCACCTCACGTACATATACAAGCCCTGTGACTACACGCCGTTTGAACCAAGCAGCAAATTAAACAGAAATATATATATATATATATATATATATATATATATAGCAATGGGATGAGGGCCCCTTCAAAATGTTGCTATGGGGCCCACAAAGTTCTGGCTACGCCCCAAGCTGACAACCTCTTAGAAAACTAAGGGATGTCATAGAAAAATGACTTTCCCTTCCTGGTCTCTCCTCAGGATTTGTCATTTCTAAAAACTCCACAAATATTTTGAAAGCATTATAGATGGGTGAATTCCAACATGTCCCATGTTTTACTCACACAATCAACTTGGTGCTACAGGGTTTTTAAAAAATGACAAGGGCAGGCAGGATATGCTGTCTGTAGTCTGAAAAATTTTGGGACATTTTCGGCATTCAGTCACAGAATGCATGAGATTGCAGCACTTGCAAGAACAGTTCAATTTGCCACCAACTGAAGCAAGAGGTGGTAACCAGGTGGAATATATGCATATGCTTCATCAGATGGAGGACAGCAAAAAGCAATAAAACAGACCATGCCATTGAGGTCGAAGGGGGAGTATACCTTAGCCCAACATGGTGGACAATACTTTCTGTCTTGTACAAGATGCTCAAACACTTTGAAGTAGCCACCTGTTAAGTGAGTTCCAACACTGCCTTTTTGGGTCAGGTGATTCCCCTAATTAGGATTTTGGAAAATTAGCTGGATGAAACAAAGCAAATTCACTAAGTATGTCAGACTTGTAGCTCACACTCCCCATTCACAGAGAATGTAACGGCAAAGAAAGCTGCAACGGGAATGTACGTCCTGGCAGGATGTAGTCACGATAAGCATGACTACATCTGTACATCAACAGAGACTACTGTAATGGTGGATTCCAACGGGGATGAATTAATATTGTGTGAGGATGATGTACACACTGATGAGGGTGAGGATGGTAGTGACAATGACATCTTGCCACTGTAGAGCTGTTAGCATATTTGCCTTAGGCCCTTTGATAGCATGTTTTCTGGGGGCCTAAACAAACCAAGCATTACAGCCACAAAAGAGGCAGTCCCTGTTGCTGAAGTGATTGGTTTGTTAACGTGTGCATGTCTTTTTTACTGTCCAACATAAGGATGGGTTGGAGGGCCCAAGGACAATTCTGTCTTGCACCACTCTTTATTTCTGCCACTGCTGTGTGGCAATATTTCTTAGATGTGCTATAAACTGCTGTGTGCTTGTGCTGCTGCTCTGTCGCTTAGTAAGCAGCCTAAAACAGACTGAAACAATGTCATGAGCTGTGAGGTAGTCAGAATTGGAATGAGTGTAAATAAATGCTATTGAGGTAATACTCTAGGAACATAAAAAGGGCCAAATTATGTGATTTTAGCTTTTTTTACATGGGGGGGGAGAATCCAATACCAAAACCAAATCCAAAACCGGACGACAAATTAGAACCACAACCAGCAAAAATAGTCCAGCGCACATCTTTAGTACATACACACAGATCACAGTTTCAGAAAAATAGCAACATCTTCATTATGGGGAAAATATGTAGGGTAATAAGAGGTGAGTCAGAACAAATACATTTACTATAAGAATATAACAATATAGAGGTTATATATATATATATATATATATATACACATACAAGAGATAATGTACATACAGTATATAGTTATATGATTACAATGACAATATCCATCTTAGTAAAGTTACTTATTTACTTGTATAGAGTGTGTTAATCTACATTAGATCATCAAACATGCACTCAATGATACTAATCTAACACTTTGTACTTAGGGCCTAATTCATATTTCTACACAATGGTGATGTTCACACAACTAAGCGATTATCGTCAGTCTGCGCATGTGCCACGATCGAAGTACGCACGCGCCAAGGTACCTCTGCAATGCTGCTTGCAGTGAGGATTTCATAACAGAGTGAATAATAAGATGGGAACGTTTGGGAGAGTAATAGGGAGTGGCAGCAAAAATGCAGGCGTGTCACGGCCGTTTTTGGGGCATGTATCTGCTGTCAGCTGCGATCACGTACGCAGAGAAACCTAGCAACTGCGTTGCTACTGCCATGTACAGTCAGGGGTGTAGCGAGGGTGGCTCCGGTGGAGCGCGAGCTCCGGGCGCCGAAAAAGTTAGAGGGTGCGCTGCCACCCCCTCTTCCCACGGGCCACTGTACTGGCAGCCACAGAGCAAGAGGAAGAGAAGCAGCAGGGACTCACACTAACTTGGAGACTAGGTAGGGATCAGGGCAGGCCAGAGGCGATAGCAGGAGACACTGACAGCCAACACATGCCGGAGCTCTGCCCGCCCTCTTTATATGTCTCACGGTCTACTTGTAGCTGGGCAGCAGGGTTACTTTTGTCCTGCAGCACCAATCTCTGCCACTGCTGCTGCAGCTACTCTTTCCTGTCTCTTTTGGTGCATTCATTTTATTGAGAGTTTTGATGAGTTTAGGTCATGCTTGCCTACCTGACCCTCTCCATGAGGGAGAAAATGCTCTGTTCCTGGACTTTCCTGGTAATGTATGATTGCCATCACCTGTGGTGAAACACCTTTCTTATCAATTAACTAGCTCACCACGGGTGATGGCAATCATTCATTACCAGGAAAGTCCAGGAAGAGAGCATTTTCTCCCTCATGGAGAGGGTCAGGTAGGCAAGTATGGTTTAGGTCTGTGGGGGGTCACATTTGGGGCATTGTTTTCATTGAGGCATTGGAAGACGATCAAATTTGGAGGCTTTATTTTTATTGAGGAATTTCAGGGGTTGTGTGGTAAGGTCAGTCTAGGCATATATACTGTAGTGTTTTTAATGTATATGAATTAAAGTAAATTGTTCAATACAGCTGTGTGTAAGGGGCTCAACTATAGTGTGGCATAACGTACATTAGGGGTACTACTGTGTGGTGTAATGTGAATAACGGACACTACTGTGCGGTGTCATGTGAATTGGTACTATTCTGTGGCCATGCCCCTTTCCAATCAAGCCATTGTTTATTTATTTTTACCATTTATATAGCGCACACATATTCCGCAGTGCTTCACAGAGAATATTTCGCCATTCACATCAGTCCCTGCCCCATGGGAGCTTATAATCTATGGGGGTCATTACGAGTTGTTCGCTCGCTAGCAGTTTTTAGCAGCCGTGCAAATGCTATGCCGCCGCCCACTGGGAGTGTATTTTAGCTTAGTAGAAGTGCAAACGAATGGATTGCAGAGCACCAGCAAAAAGTTTTTGTGCAGTTTCAGAGTAGCTCAAAACCTACTCAGCGCTTGCGATCACTTCATACCATTTAGTTCCGGATTGGACGTCACAAATCCATCCTGCGTTCACCCAGCCATGCATTCATTTTCCCTGACACGCCTGCGTTTTTTCAAACGCTCTCTGAAAACGGTCAGTTGACACCCAGAAACGCCCACTTCGTGTCAATCACTATGCGCCAGCCAGTGCGACTGAAATGCATCGCTAGACCCTGTGTGAAAATACATCATTTGTTGTACCCGTACGCGACGTGTGCGCATTGCGCTGCATACGCATGCGCAGATCTGCTGTTTTTTTAGCCTGATCGCTGCACTGCGAACAAATGCAGCTAGCGATCAACTCAGAATGACCCCTTACACCACACACATAAAGGCTATTACTAAAACACTTCCAGACAGAGAGCTAACTTACCCGGGAGCCACCCCCAGGATCTCCCATTGGCACTACAAGGAACAGCATGCCTTCCAAATGCTGCTCCCATTCAATGTCTCTTGCACACAAGCAGACAAACAATTTGGAAGCTGCTCAATCATACCTGAAGATAATTGTATAAGGCATACTGTTCCTTGTAGTGCCAATGGGAGATCCTGGTGGTGGCTGCCGGGTAAGTTAGCTCTCTGTTTGGAAGTATTTTAGTAATAGCCTTTACCATGAGGCCTACTGTGACAAATTACATGGCCCTATGTGGGCACTGCTATTATGTAAGTTAGGACTGCTGTATCAGAGAAGCCGTGAAGTGACCAGCAGCTAAACATGTGTTTGCAAACATCTGTGACTAATTCTCTGAATTTTATTACCAGATAGGTTCAGGGATGGTTACAGGTAATTTTCAGTGTGCGGAAGGGAATGTAGGGGTTGGGATTTGCACCCCCCCTCTTTGTCTGTTGTTTGTCTGTGACCCCTCCCCCTTCCAGCACCTGATATACAATTATCTCCAGGTATGATTGAGCAGCTTCCAAATTTTAGTGTGCTTGTGTGCAAGAGGCACTGAATGGGAGCAGCATTTGGAAGGCATGCTGTTCCTTGTAGTGCCAATGGGAGATCCTGGGGGTGGCTCCCGAGTAAGTTAGCTCTCTGTCTGGAAGTGTTTTAGTAATAGCCTTTATCATGAGGCCTACTGTGACAAATTACATGGCCCTATGTGGGCACTGCTATTATGTAGGTTAGGATTGCTGTATCAGAGAAGCCGTGAAGTGGCCAGCAGCTAAACATGTGTTTGCAAACATTTGTGACTAATTCTCTGAATTTTATAACCAGATAGGTTCAGGGATGGTTAGAGGTAATTTTCAGTGTGCGGAAGGGAATTTAGGGGTGGGGATTTGCACTCCCCCTCTTTGTCTGTTGTTTATCTGTAGAGACATTATGAATGTCTACATGGTCACTTTCGACATGCTAAACATGTTGTCGAAGTCGAAAATATTTCAGTACACACATCACGTACAAACTACACACAGATGGCCTCCATGCGCATACTTGTTCTGCCGTGCGTGCACATATTCGCAATTTGCGTATGATCGCTCCCGCGGTCCTGCGTATTAGCGCGTGGTATGAGTAAATACGGTAGTATTTGTAATCGCATGGAAAAGCCATAAAAACACATTACATATTTAAAATACATAGTGTACGATTTACACATAGTCAACATGCACCACACCAGCGAGTTACACTTAAAGGGTATGATAACAAAGGGATTCACCTTTACAGGATAGGAGGGGACAGAATTAGGTTAGGAGGTGGTGTTTGGTATCCAGCTGTAGGGTATTTTTAGAGCAATATTCCGGTGTTGGTTTGCAGAAGATTGCACGCTCCTGCGAATAGTTATACAAAGGAGCAGAATATTAATATCAACTGTATTTACTGTACTCCTGATATTCGGCGGGAACATCTGCAAGTGCACCTGAACCAGCCATCGCCCACCTATTCAAACCGACCTATGACCTCTCCTGTACTGTAAATGACCATCCCAGTGACCAACAGACAAAGAGATTACAGTTTCCATTGTGTTAGGTTTTGGACAAATGTATAAAAAGCCAACTGCAGGCCCGGTCACACACAATCTCTGAAGATCATCTACCTTGATGATTGAGGACCGGACCGGGAAGCGCAGGCAAACAAACGTATGTACCATTGACTGTAGCCTTTTTCTTTTATTGTATTGTATTATTGTTGTAACACCCTGCTAGTAAAAATAACTGTTGGTGGGTTGGACCCCAGCATAGTTTTTGAAATACAATTGGTGTCATGTCCCATTTCCTGCTAAAGGTTTAAGGTGTATTTCTATCACATGTGTAGCTGCATTGTGCTCTCAGTGTGTCCGTGTGTGTGTGTGTATGCACTGCGTGTACTTTGTACGTCCGTCGCGGCGTGAGTATGCAAAGTGCGTACAGGTTATGGGCCTTTGTACGCTAACTGTGTAAAAAGTACGTATGGTGGGGGCGTGGCCAGGAGGTTGAAGGAGCAGGCTGCGTTCTCAGTGAGCTCCCAGGGATCTGGGAGTTTCATTACTATAAGCCAGCTCCAGCAATATATTTTTCACCCCTAAGTGTCTTGTTTGCTAGCCCAGGGCAGCGGGGAGGGCAGTGAGTGGGAGCTGCGGAATCGGGGAGCCGGTCTCCTGGCTCCCACGGATTACGGCCTACTCGCTGCATAGAAGCCGGGGCCTACATTTTTAAACTATCCCCCAGCCTGGTGGACGAGCAGCCCGAGACGTCGGAGAGGTGCGGCCGAACCTTGCCTCCTGCTGGGACATCGCTGCAGCTTCCAGGGCAGCCCTCGCTGACTGGCGAGGAGGATCCGAGCAGTGTAAGGAGCTGAGACGCAGGCTCCGGAGTAAGCGCGGCGGCCATCTTGAGAGACGGGAGACGGGAGGAGAGGCGGCGGTGACCCGAAGGAGGCGTCCGAAGGCCAGCGAAGGTGAGCGACCTGAAGCCTGGATCCCACGGGGGTGGCTGTACCTCTCCCTCCTTGTGTACCCCGGCCGTTGCTGCGGAGGACCGCCGGCCTGACCGAGGCCTCCACTCTCCTGCCAGCCACAAAGTAAACCGCTCTGCGGGCGCCCCCGCATATATCTAGGGCCCGGGGCCAGCTGAGCCGCAACCAGAGGTGCAGCCCCACAAAGGAGAGCAGTGCAGAGAGAAAAAGACCCCCCTCTTTATACAGGCTCCACTGCGGCGGCCATCTTGGCTCTCGGGACCCCCGGAGTAACGTGCGGGACAGGAGGCCCGGAGACACCGGACTTGGTGAGCTGCCTCACTGGCCCGATCCTCCTAACCGCAGCCTGCATTCACCATCGGCGGACGGCCGCAATAGGTGGCTCACAGTTGGAAGTCGGAGGGGCCACGATACAACCATATTAGCAGTATCACCTAGGGACCTGTATCTGGAGCCGCATTATAGACATTATATACCGACCCAGAGTACTTGCTTAAACGGTCCGTTGATGTGCATCTGCTGACTGGGCCGCCGGCAGCCGTGCTCCTGGGGTTGGCTCCGTAGCACATTACATATCTGCACACCTGAAAAGGAGCTGATCTTTACGACTGATATCTTCCGGACAGGGGCGTGAATCGCTACTCGATCTAGTGCACTCACCCTGCCCGTGCGGCACTGAGATGTGATTTTCTCGCTACCATGTCCTCCTAATACCTCCCCGCAACCATTTTAGCTAATACATACCTACACCGGGTCGCTATACTACTGGATTGAAGACATCTGTGCCACCCTAATACCGCATCCGCCCAATCTCCGTGAAAACAGAAGCCATGGCTCCAAAGAAGAATAAAGCCGCCAAAACGATCAATCAAGTCGCCTTTTTCAAACCCTCTTCTTTCCGTAACAAACCCCCAGAAGCTGTAACCCCTGGGGTGAGCCCCTCTCCTCAGCCCAAGCGGTCCTCTCTTTTGCCCTCTGAGCCCCCTTTCAGTGACGCATCCCCTTCAATGCGTCTTGAGGACGGTGAAGCCTTAACAATCGGAAGTATGAAGCTTTTGCTACATCAATTTAAGGATGACGTGACCTCTGAGTTCAGAGCCATGCTGAAATCCTGCCAGAGCTCCATCGATGACCTGGGGGAGAGAACAAATCAACTGGAAACTAAGATGGTCGAGGTAGTCGGTTCACACAATTCATTGATAGACTCCCATGATACCCTGGAGGGTGAAATGAATTTCTTGCGCGATAACGTAGCGGATTTGGAAGATCGCTCGCGCAGGAACAATCTGAAACTCAGAGGGGTCCCCGACTCGATCTCTAACAGCAGTCTCCACGATTATACTATGGAGATCTTCAAAAAACTGTTGCCTACTGCCAGCTCCTCCGATCTTTTGTTGGATCGAATTCATCGAATCCCTAAGGCCCGAGGTGCCCCAGAGGGATCGTCTAAAGATGTTCTGATGAGGGTTCACTTCTATCATATAAAAGACTCATTGCTTAAGGTGGCTAGACCATCCTCTGATACGGCAGAAGCCTTGGGAAAACTTCAACTGTATGGGGACTTGTCGCAGTACACTCTCAATAAAAGACGCTCCTTCCATCCGGTCACTGCTGTTCTTCGGAAGGCTGGTATCCTTTATAGGTGGGGCTTCCCCACTCGCCTGTTGATCTCCAGAGATGGTTCTACCATAGCCATCTCGTCGGCTGACGAGGGCCTGAAGCTCCTTCATAAATGGAACCTGGGGGGTGACCCCGGGCCCAGTTCTCCTGACCGTCGACTCCAGCAGGACTGGTCGACGGTTGAGAAGTAATGATATACTGATCACACTCACTTGCCATAGGTGCCTTTACCTGGAATGTTGTCCCGGGCCGTGGCAGTTAACTGCAGATTTAAGTCGGATAATGCCACAGAGACGATTATATTCTGTTTGCTAACCATTGCATTATAGTAGGCATTAATGTATGTGAATTACAGTGTTAATTTGTTGTCTCTTTCCTACGAAATCTCGGCTGATAATCTAATTGCAACAGTTCCTCTATAGCCGACCAGCGTTGTATGTCTTTGTGGCATTAAACCCTAAGGATATGGGAATGATAGGCCGTGTGGGTGTACTTACACCGAGATATACAATCCTCGTCTATTAGGTTGCGGGGAGGTTGGCCACCAACCTCTCTATTTCATTGAGTGGGGCGCTGGATATTTTGGCGCCTTACTGCGGCCCCATATCTTTATGGGGTCTGTTTTCTTTCTTTTTCTCATAATTCTCTTTTGTCTTCCCCAGTCTGTTTCCCCTATGTGTCTTGTCTTCCTCAGGGTTGTGTTCCTAGACGTTGGACTCAGCGGTTGAAAGTTCCTGTACTACTTTGTCATGGTCAGGTTAGTCTCACTTAATGTTAAGGGATTAAATTCCCCTCAGAAACGTAAACTAGCGCCGTCCTCCTTCTATAAAATGAAGGCTAATGTTGTCGCGGTTCAGGAAACCCATTTCAAAAAATTAGATCCCCCTAAATTTCACGATAACCGTTTCCCTACTTGTTATATGGCCAATGGCCCTACAAAAAAAGCTGGAGTGGCGATACTATTTTCTTCAAACTGCACTTTCACCTTAGAGTCCCAAATTGCAGATCCTGAGGGTCGATATCTCATTTTAATTGGGTTACTGGAGAATGTTGTGGTCACTCTAGTCTCATGCTATGCCCCTAATACTGGTCAGCTCACTTTCTGCAGGAGACTTTGTGCTCTGATACAGAAACATACTAAGGGGTCGGTTTTGATCTTGGGGGATTTTAATCTGGTGGTCGACCCCCTACTAGACAGATCGGGTACTACTAGAGATATGCGGTTGGGAGGTCGGAATGCTCGGGACGGGAGGTCTAGCCTCCGCCAGTTACTGGGGGAATTCGACCTGTATGACGCATGGAGAACTAAGCACCCCACAGAGAGGGATTATTCCTTCTACTCACATGTACACTGCACATACTCTAGGATAGACCTTGTTCTGACAAACAAAGAGACCCTGACGGCTATTGGGGAAATCAAAATATTGCCAATGACCTGGTCTGACCACTCACCGGTAATGGTGGTATGGGAGTTGGAGACGAGTAGGATCCCCCCAGGGCCTTGGAGACTGGGGAGGTTTCTGCTCAATAATCCCGATGCTCTTAGCACTATTCGACAATCTATACAAACATATCTTGACACAAATAAATCAGAAGATACTTCGACCTTTAACAACTGGTGCTCTTTTAAAGCGGTGATTCGAGGCATAGCCATCCAGACTGCTGCCAGACTTAAACGCACTCAACAGGCAGAACGCATGTCTGCTGATAGGGAGGCTGCCAGACTGGAATCATTACATAAAACGAACCCGCTCAATAAGACTACCCACAAGCTTTTACTAGCCGCCCGGGAAAGAGTGAACATTTTTTCACTTAGGGAGGTGCAGCGCAATATTTCTAGATTAAATCAGAGGTTCTATGCACTAGGTAATAAAGCTGGACGCCTTTTGGCTCGGAAGCTACAGTCTAAGCGAGCCAGAGCCAGGATACACTATGTCTGTTCTGCGTCGGGATCTAGAGTATCTGACCCCTATGATATTGCAAACACCTTTGCAGAGTATTACTCCCAGTTATATGACTTAAGGTCTGACCCGTCCACCCCCCAACCCAGAGAGGTTGATATTCAGTCGTTCTTGAAAGAAATTTCCCTCCCGACGCTAGATTCCGCGACTAGCCTATTTCTTAACGCCCCCTGGACATTAGAAGAACTAGACACAGCTATCTCTGGTCTCCCGAAGGACAAGGCCCCTGGCCCTGATGGCTTCCCCTCCAATTTCTATAAAGCATACAAGAATGAATTGGCTCCCCTACTGTTGTCTGTTTTCAGCGAGGCATCGGACGTGGGAAGGTTTCCCAAAGAAATGCTGGAGGCGCAGATAGTTGCCATCCCAAAACCTGGCAAACCCCCCACAGCAGTACAAAATTACCGACCTATAGCCTTGTTGAACACAGACGTTAAGCTCTATGCAAAATTAATTGCCAACCGTCTTTCCCCTCTGCTCCCCTCTCTCATAGCGGCTGACCAGGTGGGCTTTGTCCCGGGCAGACAGGCTCCGGACAATACCCGGAGGGTGTTTAACATTCTCGAACACTGTGATGCGCATAAAACACCCCTCCTTATACTCTCTCTAGATGCCGAAAAGGCGTTTGATAGACTCCATTGGGGATATCTGAGAGCTGTTTTAGATAAATTTCGGTTCACTGGGAGGTTCTTGGATTCTGTTTTTGCTCTGTACTCTGCCCCCTCTGCAAGGGTGTTTGTTAACGGTTGTCTGTCAGGGACTTTTAAAATCACCAATGGAACCAGACAGGGCTGCCCCCTGTCACCTCTTATATTCGCCTTAGCTATTGAGCCACTAGCTGAAAAAATTAGGACTGAACCAACGATTACTGGCCCAGAAATTGGGGGTTTAACCCACAAAATCAGTTTATTTGCTGACGACATCTTGCTTTGCTTAACTCGCCCTGATACCTCATTAGCTGCGCTCCATGATGTGCTGAATCGATACTCTAGTATTTCATATTATAAGTTGAACACAACCAAGACTGAGGCCCTACCTCTTCACATACCACCCCGTACGGTGACCCGACTTAAAGATCTATATCGTTATGCTTGGCAGGGCAGATCCATTAAGTACTTAGGCATTCACCTCTCCCTAGACAGAGACCTGTATGATTGTAATTACGTACCCCTTCTTAGCGCCTTTGGAAAATTAATAAAAGAATGGTCCCTTCATGAAATATCTTGGCTAGGAAGAATTTCTGCGACCAAGATGATACTACTCCCTAAACTTCTTTATCTGTTCCGTGCTATACCTCGTAACTTCCCCAGACCTCTCCTGGTGAAATCTAACATGATTATTTCTCAGTTTATATGGAAGGGGGCGAGACCCCGCATAGCTAGACAGGTCCTGATGTTGCCTAAATCGGTCGGGGGGGTGGCATACCCTAACTTAGAAGCGTACCACTCCGCGTGCCTTCTCAGCCAGGCTCGAGATTGGTTCGACTTGCACAGCCCCAAACCATGGGTCCTTATAGAAAGGTCCTTCTTGGGTTCGATCGACCTGAGAGATATGTTTCTGCTGCCTGCTCAAAGTGTCCCTAAGCGACTGGGCCCGGGGGAATCGGTTAGATGTACCCTGAAGCTCTGGCATAATGTCGCTGCGTCGGATCCGAAAATCGTGTTGCCTGCGGCTGATTTAGAAATTAAGACTATTGCTAATCTCATACCCAACTTAAGTTTGGATAATTGGATCTGTGCTGGGGTTGTGCATTTAGGAGACCTATACTCAGAGGGAGGGTTGGTGCCCTTTTCTAAGTTATTAAGTAATTCTGGTATCCCGAGACATGACTTCTTCAAATATTTGCAGATTCGACATTGGCTGCAGTCTTGTGGGAGGGAGGGGGCGGCACCCGTCCCCCTTCCGGCCTCCCTCCGCCTCCGGCTGTCTTCCCCTGACCATGGGGGCGGGATATCAAAATGGTACCAGTATATAACCCTCATCACTAAAAGGGGTAAGCTCCCTTCGCAGCTGAAATGGGAGAGGGATCTCTCCGTTGATCTGCGGGAGGAGGAGTGGGACTCCATCTCCTCGAGGTGCTTTCGGATCTCGAGATGCCTGCAGCACTCTGAGATGTACTTCAAACTGTGCCAAAGGGCGTACTTCACTCCACAGCGACTTCATATCATTTGGCCTACGGTTTCCCGGTTATGCTGGAGGAATTGCGGCCATGTGGGTAACATCCTACACGTTTTCTGGGAATGCCCTGTTTTGGGGTCGTTGTGGACGGAAGTGTTCTCTCTTCTCCGGGAAGTGTTAGGGGTTGAGGTCCCTATGACCCCTATGTTCGCCCTATTCCATTATTCCTCACCCGACCTTATGCGCTGTGATAGATATATAGCTGGCCATATTCTCATATCTACTAAAGCTGCAATTGGACAGCGTTGGAAAACACCAAACGTACCCACGCTCCATGCCATTATTAACAGCACACATAAACACTATCTATTTGAAACGTCGGGAGGTTACGATACGACCTCACCATCATCAGTACTGAATTATTGGCTGAAGTGGAAAATATTTCGGGAAAGGACAGGGTTTCCTATGGTTGTTACCAACCCTATAGAATTGTCGCAGTTACACTCTCCACAATCTGAGGATGCCTGAGGATTACGGCTACATTTAGTATATATCATTCTTAATTTAGATAGATAATCGATCAGATGTGTTAGGAACGTTCTCATCAGAGGAACTAAACCCGTGTCTTTGTTATCCCCTATGTGTCTCAATGTGTTGTCTCTCTTCTTGTTCTACTCTACCTTCTTTCTCTATTTGTTAGATGTTAATCCTATGTTTGTTTTCGGCTGGATTCGGCAGTGCATGATTATGACATTGTAAACACAGCTGCACTGTTAATGCATTGTACTATTTTTGCTTGATATCCTGTTCAGTCAACTCATACTTATATTGGACTGTACATGTACTGTCATGTCCGGTTGTGTCTGTTATTGTTTAAAAAATAAATAAAAACTATTGATAAAAAAAAAAAAATTACGTACGGTGAGGATTACATACAGCTGCCGCAGCGGCTCGTGTTAAAATGTATTAAGGTATAGCTTTCTGTCCTGTAAAATAATCAGCATTCACAATTGGGGGCTCAATCCGGTTTTTCACACACTCAAAGGCTAGCAGATCATAGCAGACTTTAATCTATCAGCAAAGGGTGGAAATACATCTTTACGTTAAACCTTTTTCTGGTTGCTGGATGTTTTAAAACCCTATTTGTGTGCTGTTAGATTGCGTCTGCTCTGTCTGGTCTGCAGAGGTGCTGAAAGAATCCGGAGGTAAACAGGAAAAGAGCTATTTAAAAATCTGTGTAATTTTCAGCGCGAAAAAGCGCACACAGGGCGTACCGATACTGTGCATACCCTCTCACATATTGTTGCCACAAGGTATAGATTGTTAGACCAGTTTAGATCTGTAGATACATTTGGTTGCTATATAGATAAATTTGAATTAGTGTGTTAAGGAAGTAATTATAAAAACACAAAACGTAGTTCTGGCCTGGTTGTAAAGGGTTACACAGAACAAGTGTGGGTTGTGTTTGTGAGCGATTATAGTTTGTATTGCTCACATTTATAGAGGTTGTGTGATTTGTTTTATTGCGGACGCATGTTTTATACATGTGGCCCGGACACAGTACATGAGCGCGCATGCGGCGTAAAAGGCATGCACGGTCGCGTGTTTACGCAAGGTTGCGTAAGAGTGCGGATGCTAAGTACAAATCACACAATAGTTTGTTGAATTAAAGGTGGGATAGTAAACCTTAAATACAAATAGCACAGTACTATCCGATTTCAAAAGCAGATTAGTATAAGACTTTTGTCTAATCTGTACTGCCTCTGGGGTAAAGCTGCCGATCAGAAAGAGTGGAAATTTTCTGTACAGAAAAACACTGTGTATTTGTGTGAGCTGAAAGTAAGAGTGAGTGTATTTGAAACCCGTGAATTCGGGATCCCGTTGTTGGTACACCAAGTAAGTGGAGGCTTGGCGGCTGACTCACGTTAGTATAGATAGTAAAGTACGCAAATCGTGAGGAGATTTGCAGAGGAGCGTAATAGGGAACTGTGCATTGTGTAGTATTGAAGTAAAGGTTTTCTGTTATGCTCCGGCTGAGGATCGCAGCTTGTGAATTCGACTCCAGTGGTCGTAGAGCGGATAGGTAACAAGTACCTAAACGCTGTGCGATTGGACCGCGCGTTTGTGGGTGCGACACGTGATGCAACTTGATACCCTTGTGCAAACTTTTTGCACAAAACCATGCTATCATTAGCGCCGTGTATAGCATACGCAAGCGTGATTTGTGTATAAGTGCATAGGGAGTTTTCGCTGGTCTCTCTCAGGAAAATCTCCAATGGTAGATATTCACTGGAAAAGGTAAGTCACTCCTAAAAACTTCCAGTGAATAGAAGCCAGTTAGGGGACCTAAGTTGGGTACATTGCCTTACACTATCAACAGTGTATCGTAGTACTCGCCAATGTAGGCAAGAGCGGATGAAGAGCACTCGAAGAGCTTTCACCATCTGCTTGCATTGTGTATTTTGGTGGTGTTTGTGGGAAAGGACCCACAATGGGAGCCAGTTGCTCAAGTAAGAGACGTATGGTAGCCAGGGTTCAGGCTGGAGAGCCGCGGCCCAAGGGGTCAGTGAGGTTTATTATGTGTGGGAAATATGGTCCACACGCTGAAGCTTATTGTGATGTATGAGTACGTATGACTGACAAAAATAGGGCATCATTCCCTAGGATGGGCAGCTTTGAACCAGAGGTACTGCAGAATGTAGGTAGTAGAATATGCCTGATCAAATCTAGAAAACAAAGGATCAGACATAATTATTGTTTAAACTTGTGGCAGCAAGAGGGTAATGTGCAGAAGGAATTGGCTATCACTGCAAATTCCAGACCTAACAGGAATGTGGACACAAACACACCATTACCGACACAGGTCGAAGGGGAGAAAGTGGCTACAATCAATGGTATATCTGTAAATGATAGAAAAATGCAGAATCAATGTGTTAACCTTAACCCTTGCAAGTTGTATCCTGTTTTGAATTCTCTCCAAGGTCATAGGTCAGAGGAAAATGATGCATCAATCACACTCTCAGCCCTCATCCAGGCAGTCGCCTTACAGGAAATTCAGGTGGTCCAACCGGTAAGAGCAGTAACAGTATCCCCCACTGAAAGGACTGGTGAGATCACAGACATTGGTAAGTGTGAGACTGTTCATTACACAGAGACATTAACACCTCACAGTGAGCAGATCAAGAATGGAATGGTTGGGTTACATCCTGTCTTGGAAATAGTAACTCCCAATAGGAGAACCGATAGTCAGGGAGTAACCCTCACCAGGAATAATGCAATGTATTGCCCGTGGACCAGATCAGAGCTGCGGTCAATCATTTCAGAATTCCCCGATCCCCAAAAGCATTTAGCCAGCTGTCAGAAGTATGTAAAGGATCTGGGTAATGCCTATGAACCTGCAAACAAAGATTGGCGGATACTTTTGAAAGCGTGCCTACCCCCTAATATTGACACCCACAAATTTATAACGGATTGTAAATTAAAGTCGGATAGTCCTATGACTGACGAACACAATCAGGAGAACGTGGAATGAATTAACATGCAACTAGGATTGTATTTCTCCACTGCTGATAAGTGGAGCAAAGTTTTCTCCATAAAACAGAGAGAAAATGAAATGACATCTGAATATTTCCATAGGGCTTTGCAAATAATGGCTAGATACACTGGGGTATCGGATATAGGGAACAGTGCGAATTACAGGGAGGTGGCTGTCTCTGTGCTAATGGACGGGCTCAATAAGGCATTAAGGGACAGGGTGCAAACATCTTTGACTAATTGGAGAGGGGTCACAGTAGCTAATCTTAGAGAGTGCGCTGTTGAACATCACAAGAATATTGCTAGGCGCAGAGAACAACAGGAGGAGAGGTTGAGGACGGTAAGTATACAGGCACATACAGGAAAGACCCATCAGCCCAAACCCCAAATCTCTAATGGTAAGTCAATGGCAACAATATGTTACACTTGTAGGAAGGAAGGGCATTTTGCCAGAGATTGTAGGAGTAGTAGGACACATAGTCAATATAGACCCCCTAGACAGAAAACACAAGCCACATTATTAAACACATAGACGGGACCAAGGGACATATAGTAAGGAATCACGAGCCATATAGAAAACACAGATTCGGTTAATGGGAAGAACGGAATTTCTCTGACGTCCTAGTGGATGCTGGGAACTCCGTAAGGACCATGGGAATAGACGGGCTCCGCAGGAGACTGGGCACTCTAAGAAAGAATTAGGACTACTGGTGTGCACTGGCTCCTCCCTCTATGCCCCTCCTCCAGACCTCAGGTAGAATCTGTGCCCGGCTCGAGCTGGTTGCACACTAGGGGCTCTCCTGAGCTCCTAGTAAAGAAAGTATTTATTAGGTTTTTTATTTTCAGTGAGATCTGCTGGCAACAGACTCACTGCTACGAGGGACTTAGGGGAGAGAAGCGAACCTACCTGCTTGCAGCTAGCTTGGGCTTCTAGGCTACTGGACACCATTAGCTCCAGAGGGATCGAACACAGGCCCAGCCTCGGTCGTCCGGTCCCGAAGCCGCGCCGCCGTCCCCTTTGCAGAGCCAGAAGACGGAAGATTCCGAGGAGAAAATCGGCGGCTGAAGACTCCGGTCTTCATTAAGGTAGCGCACAGCACTGCAGCTGTGCGCCATTGCTCCCCATGCACACCACATACTCCGGTCACTGATGGGTGCAGGGCGCTGGGGGGGGGGGGCGCCCTGGGCTGCAATTAGATTACCTTAAAAATGGCAAAAAAACACATAATGTAGTCTAATAAACTATATATGTGTAAAAATCCCCTGCCATAATATTAATAAAAGAGCGTGAAACGTCCGCCGTGAAAGGGGCGGGGCTATCTCCCTCAGCACACTGGCGCCATTTTCTCTTCACAGTTCCGCTGGAAGACAGCTCCCCAGGCTCTCCCCTGCAGTTTCCAGGCTCAATAGGGTAAAAAAGAGATGGGGGGCACTAAATTTAGGCGCAATACGGTGTATTATAGCTGCTATAGGGAAAATCACTTTCTGTATTGTAAATCCCTGTGTTATATAGCGCTGTGGTGTGTGCTGGCATACTCTCTCTCTGTCTCCCCAAAGGACTTTGTGGGGTCCTGTCCTCAGTCAGAGCATTCCCTGTGTGTGTGCGGTGTGTCGGTACGGCTGTGTCGACATGTTTGATGAGGAGGCTTATGTGGAGGCGGAGCAGGTGCCGATAAATGTGAAGTCACCCCCTGCGGGGTCGACACCAGAGTGGATGGATATGTGGAAGGTATTAACCGACAGTGTCAACTCCTTACATAAAAGGTTTGATGACATAACAGCTGTGGGACAGCCGGCTTCTCAGCCAGTGCCTGCCCAAGCGTCTCAAAGGCCACCAGGGGCTCAAAAACGCCCGCTACCTCAGATGGCAGACACAGATGTCGACACGGAGTCTGACTCCAGTGTCGACGACGCCGAGACTAATGTACATTCCACTAAGGCTATCCGTTGCATGATTACGGCAATGAAAAATGTGTTGCACATTTCTGACATTAACCCAGGTACCACTAAAAAGGGTATTATGTTTGGGGAGAAAAAGCAACCAGTGGTTTTTCCCCCTTCAGATGAATTAAATGAAGTGTGTGAAGAAGCGTGGGCATCCCCTGATAAAAAATTAGTGATTTCTAAAAAGTTACTAATGGCGTACCCTTTCCCGCCAGAGGACAGGGTACGTTGGGAGACATCCGAGGGTGGATAAAGCGCTCACACGCTTGTCAAAAAAGGTGGCACTACCATCTCAGGATACGGCCGCCTTAAAGGAGCCTGCAGATAGAAAGCAGGAGGCTATCCTGAAGTCTGTATATACACACTCAGGTACTATACTGAGACCTGCTATTGCTTCAGCATGGATGTGCAGTGCTGCAGCAGCGTGGTCTGATTCCCTGTCTGATAATATTGATTCCCTTGACAGGGACACTATATTGCTAACCATAGAGCATATTAAAGACGTAGTCTTATACATGAGAGATGCACAGAGGGATATTTGCCGGCTGGCATCTAGAATAAATGCAATGTCCATTTCTGCCAGGAGAGTATTATGGACTCGGCAGTGGACAGGTGATGCGGATTCTAAAAGGCACATGGAGGTTTTGCCTTACAAGGGTGAGGAATTGTTTGGGGATGGTCTCTCGGACCTCGTTTCCACAGCGACAGCTGGGAAGTCGACATTTTTACCCCAGGTTCCCTCACAGCCAAAGAAAGCACCGTATTATCAGGTACAGTCCTTTCGGCCCCAGAAAGGCAAGCGGGTTAAAGGCGCGTCCTTTCTGCCCAGAGGCAGGGGTAGAGGGAAAAAGCTGCACCATACAGCCAGTTCCCAAGAACAGAAATCCTCCCCTGCTTCCACTAAATCCACCGCATGACGCTGGGGCTCCACTGGTGGAGCCAGGTGCGGTGGGGGCCCGTCTCCGGAACTTCAGCGACCGGTGGGTTCGCTCACAGGTGGATCCCTGGGTTCTCCAAGTGGTATCTCAGGGATACAAGCTGGAATTCGAGACGTCTCCCCCTTGCCGTTACCTCAAATCAGCCTTGCCAGCTACTCCCCCGGACAGGGAGGTGGTGCTGGCGGCAATTCACAAGCTGTTCCTCCAGCAGGTGATAATAAAAGTTCCCCTCCTTCAACAGGGACGGGGTTACTATTCCACAATGTTTGTGGCACCGAAACCAGACGGTTCGGTGAGACCCATTCTAAATTTAAAATCCTTGAACACTTATATAAGAAGGTTCAAGTTCAAAATGGAATCGCTCAGGGCGGTTATTGCAAGCCTGGAAGAAGGGGATTACATGGTATCACTGGACATCAAGGATGCGTACCTGCATGTCCCCATTTACCCACCTCACCAGGTGTACCTCCGATTTGTGGTACAAGACTGCCATTACCAATTCCAGACGTTGCCGTTTGGTCTGTCCACGGCACCGAGGGTATTTACCAAGGTAATGGCCGAAATGATGATACTCCTTCGAAAGAAGGGAGTTCTAATTATCCCATACTTGGACGATCTCCTTATAAAGGCGAGGTCCAGGGAGCAGTTGTTGGTCGGAGTAGCACTATATCAGGAAGTGCTACAACAGCACGGCTGGATTCTGAATATTCCAAAGTCGCAGCTGGTTCCTACAACGCGTCTGCTGTTCCTGGGTATGATTCTGGACACAGAACAGAAGAAGGTGTTTCTCCCGGAGGAGAAGGCCAAGGAGTTGTCATCTCTGGTCAGAGACCTCCTGAAACCAAAACAGGTGTCGGTGCATCACTGCACGCGAGTCCTGGGAAAGATGGTAGCTTCTTACGAGGCAATTCCATTCGGCAGGTTCCATGCAAGGATCTTTCAGTGGGATCTGTTAGACAAGTGGTCCGGATCGCATCTTCAGATGCATCGGCTGATCACCCTGTCCCCGAGGGCCAGGGTGTCTCTGCTGTGGTGGCTGCAGAGTGCTCATCTTCTAGAGGGCCGCAGATTCGGCATACAGGACTGGGTCCTGGTGACCACGGATGCAAGCCTCCGAGGTTGGGGGGCAGTCACGCAGGGAAGAAACTTCCAAGGACAATGGTCGAGTCAGGAGGCTTCCCTACACATAAATATTCTGGAACTAAGGGCCATTTACAATGCCCTAAGTCAGGCAAGACCCCTGCTTTAAAACCAGCCGGTGCTGATTCAGTCAGACAACATCACGGCGGTCGCCCATGTAAACCGACAGGGTGGCACAAGAAGCAGGATGGCGATGGCAGAAGCCACAAGGATTCTCCGATGGGCGGAAAATCACGTGATAGCACTGTCAGCAGTGTTCATTCCGGGAGTGGAGAACTGGGAAGCAGACTTCCTCAGCAGGCACGACCTCCACCCGGGAGAGTGGGGACTTCATCCAGAAGTCTTCCAACTGATTGTAAACCGTTGGGAAAGGCCACAGGTGGACATGATGGCGTCCCGCCTAAACAAAAAGCTAAAAAGATATTGCGCCAGGTCAAGGGACCCTCAGGCGATAGCTGTGGACGCTCTAGTGACACCGTGGGTATACCAGTCGGTTTATGTGTTCCCTCCTCTTCCTCTCATACCAAAGGTGCTGAGGATAATAAGAAAGAGAGGAGTAAGAACTATACTCATCGTTCCGGATTGGCCAAGAAGGACTTGGTACCCGGAACTACAAGAAATGATCTCAGAGGACCCTTGGCCTCTGCCTCTCAGACTGGACCTGCTACAGCAGGGGCCCTGTCTGTTCCAAGACTTACCGCGGCTGCGTTTGACGGCATGGCGGTTGAACGCCGGATCCTGATGGAAAACGGCATTCTGGATGAAGTCATTCCTACGCTGATAAAAGCTAGGAAAGATGTGACAGCAAAGCATTATCACCGCATAAGGCGAAAATATGTTGCTTGGTGTGAGGCTATGAAGGCCCCCACAGAAGAATTTCAGCTGGGTCGATTTCTGCACTTCCTACAGTCAGGAGTGACTATGGGCCTAAAATTGGGATCCATTAAAGTCCAGATTTCGGCCCTGTCTATTTTCTTTCAAAAAGAACTGGCTTCACTGCCTGAAGTTCAGACGTTTGTTAAGGGAGTGCTGCATATTCAGCCCCCTTTTGTGCCCCCAGTGGCACCTTGGGATCTCAACGTTGTGTTGGATTTCCTAAAATCACATTGGTTTGAGCCACTTCAGACCGTGGAATTAAAATATCTCACGTGGAAAGTGGTCATGCTTTTGGCCTTGGCTTCGGCTAGGCGGGTGTCAGAATTGGCGGCTTTGTCCTGTAAAAGCCCCTATCTGATTTTCCATATGGACAGAGCAGAATTGAGGACGCGTCCCCAATTCCTCCCTAAGGTGGTATCAGCGTTTCATTTGAACCAACCTATTGTGGTGCCTGCGGCTACTCGGGACTTGGAGGCCTCCAAGTTGCTGGACGTAGTCCGGGCCCTAAAAATATATGTTTCCAGGACGGCTAGAGTCAGAAAGACTGACTCGCTGTTTATCCTGCATGCACCCAACAAGCTGGGTGCTCCTGCTTCTAAGTAGACTATTGCTCGCTGGATCTGCTCCACGATTCAACTTGCACATTCTGCGGCTGGACTGCCGCATACTAAATCAGTCAAAGCCCATTCCACGAGGAAGGTGGGCTCTTCTTGGGCGGCTGCCCGAGGGGTCTCGGCTTTACAACTTTGCCGAGCTGCTACCTGGTCAGGATCAAACACGTTTGCAAAATTCTACAAGTTTGATACCCTGCCTGAGGAGGACCTTGAGTTTGCTCATTCGGTGCTGCAGAGTCATCCGCACTCTCCCGCCCGTTTGGGAGCTTTGGTATAATCCCCATGGTCCTTACGGAGTTCCCAGCATCCACTAGGACGTCAGAGAAAATAAGAATTTACTCACCGGTAATTCTATTTCTCGTAGTCCGTAGTGGATGCTGGGCGCCCATCCCAAGTGCGGATTGTCTGCAATACTTGTATATAGTTATTGCCTAACTAAAGGGTTATTGTTATGAGCCATCTGTTCGTGAGGCTCAGTTGTTATTCATACTGTTAACTGGGTATAGTATCACGAGTTGTACGGTGTGATTGGTGTGGCTGGTATGAGTCTTACCCGGGATTCCAAATCCTTTCCTTATTGTGTCAGCTCTTCCGGGCACAGTTTCCCTAACTGAGGTCTGGAGGAGGGGCATAGAGGAGCCAGTGCACACCAGTAGTCCTAATTCTTTCTTAGAGTGCCCAGTCTCCTGCGGAGCCCGTCTATTCCCATGGTCCTTACGGAGTTCCCAGCATCCACTACGGACTACGAGAAATAGAATTACCGGTGAGTAAATTCTTATTATATGCAACAATACCCTTTGACAAAACTTGCTGGGGTTAAGATGGGGCCGCTAAACTTTTGCTTCTTTCTCTAGCAGAAATGGCCCCTGATTAAAGTTAACAGGAGCTTTGTTAAGATGATATACTTATGATGTGCTCCCGCTCAGGAAGTACAAAGTATGTTAGACACCCACAAAGACTAATGTTACATTTCACTGTTCTAGATGCATGTCCATCACAGGTAGAGGAAATTATCTCACAGAAACCGGATTCCCTATGAACTTAGGATGGACAGGACACTGGAATGATGGCTGGGATAGTCCCAGTAGTGACACAGCATGCACAAGTTTTAAGGGGAGTAGACCAAGAAGAGAAGTCATTCCCCATAGTGCCCAATCCAGTTGTCAAATTCTCTTTATCTCTACAAACTTATCTGTCACTAACTTCTATGTGATTTTTCTTTCTTCACAAGTTTCCTCTTCATCTTACGTTCACCGTCAGGAGGGTACAATACATGGAACCGATTACAGTTCAAACGCCACATGCCTACTCTGTACTTCAGAGTTCTACCCAAATCCAGTATATCTCACCAGCACAAGGACATCAGTATTACTGCAGTGTGCCTGGCCATGCACAAAGGGTGGAGAATGAGAATACTGGTGAAGGGAGACTGTGTACAGACACCGATATGCATATGATGGTGTGACAGACTGTTGGTGAATGCCAAACCTGACATTTTTCTTTTTTTAATTATTATTCCACTCTCTTCTCTCATCCAGAGACGGTTAACTTCACACAACTGATAACACACAACAGTAAATTGGAATGAAAATTTGTGTTCCCTACAGGAAAAGGGAGGTCTAGAAGTCGAAGGGGTATGGTTAGGAGTCCCCAGGACTCTGGAGAGATGGACAAGGTAAGCCAGTGGCCCCCAGAGCATATCTTCCAAACCTAGCTGAGGTGGCATATGGTCTAACTCAACTAGAGCAAGGAGGGTATGTGCAAGCTGGGAAGAGCCTACTGGAGTGCACCAGGATTCTCTTCTCATGCGGGTAAGAAAGCAAGGACATGTCTTATTTGCTTGAGGAAGAATATTGGTAAGACAATACCAACGGAGCCATCCCATATCCCTCCTACAGACGGACCTTTTCAGGTAATACAAATCGACTTCATACAGTTACCACCCTGTAGGAATTTGAAATATGTGTTAGTATGTACTGATGTGTTTTCCAACTGGGTAGAAGCGTTCCCTGCTGCCACAAATCCTACAACGTTCACTGCAAAGAAAATTGTGCAGGAATTTGTGTGCAGATATGGTATCCCTAGAATGATTGAAAGTGATAGGGGTACACATTTTACAGGTGAAGTCTTTCAGGTTATGTGCAAACTGATGGGAATTAATAGCAAGCTACATACTCCGTACCGGCCACAGGTGAGTGCAAAGGTGGAGAGAATGAACAGCACTATTAAGAACCAGCTGAGCAAAGTGATGGCTGAAGCTGGATTGTTGTGGCCAGAAGCTTTGCCACTAATGTTGTACAGCATCAGAACCACTCCCAGGTCACCGGTTAACTTATCACCCTTTGAAATTCTTTTTGGTCGACAACCCCATGTAATGATAGACCCCCAGGATGATTTGAAATGCAATAATGAAATAACTGTGAAATATTTGGTTAGGATGAGCCAGCAGCTGAGAAATCAACAAAGAAATCTAAAGCTGGTGATTCCTGACCTACCGAACAGTAATTGTCATGACATTGAGCCTGGGGATAATGAGAAATATACACGACATGTAGTTGCATGGTGGCGCTACATCGATGATATCATCCTGATTTGGGAAGGTGATAGAAGTTTGTTACTAACATTCATTGAGGAATTGAACACCAATGACAACAATCTCAAACTCACACACCACATCAGCAAGGACTCAGTATGCTTCCTCGACCTTGTGATTTCTAAAGCACCTAATGGCCAGATAGAAACCGAACTATATCGCAAAGAAACATCCACAAACAGCCTTTTATATCAAACAAGTGCACATTTCCCCCCAACAGTGGAAAATATCCCTAAGGGTGAATTCTTACGTCTGAAAAGAAATTGCTCAGATTCTTCGACCTTTTTAGAGAAAAGCATGGAACTAACAACAAGATTACGTGAACGTGGCTACAGCCATAGGTCTATCAAAAAAGCCAAATGGCACACCAGCCAGACACCGAGGGATAAGTTGATCTTTCCACAGAAAAAAACTCATAAATCACTGGAACAAGATAACAAGCTCAGATTCGTGGGCACCTTTTGTAGAGAATGGAGGGAGATACAAGAATCTATTAACAGGCACTGGCCAGTCTTACTTCTAGATAAGGACCTAGCAGCAACAATAGGACAAAAACCCTCCATGAGTTGGAGAAGGTCTAAAAATCTCAAAGATAAACTTACCAGTAGTCATTTCACCAAAAATCCCAAAAAACAGCCAACCATCAAGGGCTCCTTCCCATGTGGAAATTGCAAAGCATGCCCACATATGGTCAAAACATCTTCCATTATTGATCGGTATGGAGAGGAGAAATTAATTAACCAATTCATCAACTGCAATGCAGTTGGAGTTGTATACTGCATATCGTGTAGTTGTGACATGAAATATGTGGGTATCACCACAAGAGCCCTAAAACAACGTATCCTGGAACACATAGGCTCTGTAAGAAATGCATCATCCGATATTAAAAAAATTAAAAAACTAACGTCAGTGGCGCGCCACTTTTTTAACTATCATCAGGGCAATCCCAAAGAACTCAAAGCCTTTGGTCTGGAAAGAATCAATTTAGGAATACGCGGAGGAGATTTTTTGATGCAAGAATTGCTCAAACATGAATCCGAATGGACCTTCAAACTTAACTGTCTTGCGCCTAAAGGCATGAACGAACACATAAATTATGGAGTTTTTATCTGATGTTCCATAAGATACCCATACCTATGGTTTCCTAACCCAACTCTTTCCTCTCCTTTTTCTTCATCTGTCCCCATCTAATCCACCTCTCTAATCAATAACTCCACTTATTCTCTCACATTTACATTACCTACTTTCTTATTTCTTCATCTGTTTCTATCCAACAATTCCACTCATTCTCTCACATTTATACCTATTCACATTCACACCCATAAGGCACTCCCTACACACTTATTTTCATTGACTCACCCCCCCATTCACATTCAAACCAATCGCCACACACTCATGTTGCACCAACACAATACCAATATCTACTCACAACACAATCACTCAGATATCACATCAAATAAAATATAATCTATTAACTTCTTCTGCTCTACTATAGAAGCTGTATTCAATTTCAATTTTCTCCTTTTCTCTTCTTTCAACAAACCTAGTCGCAACCTTGCCTAACTCGATATCACAATACGTTATAACTTGATCATTATTTTAAACGAGCAAAAAAATTATTATTATTTTATTTATTTATCTATTCATTTATTTTATTTTATTATATTATTATATTATTATAATATTCTATTATTATTTTATTTATTATTTTTATTTTTACTTTTTTTCTTTTTTACTTTTTTCTTTTATTCCCCCCCCCCTTTTTTTTATATATTTTTTTAATTTTTTTTATTTTTATTATTATTATTTTTTATTATTTTTTATTTTTTTTTATTTATTCTTAATCTTTTCTTCTCTCTCTCTCCTCACCCTTAATCAGCAATTCATAAACACAAATTACAAAGGCATACTTTTAAATTCAACAATCTTTATTTCATTGACCTTATGGTTACCTAGCAACCAGCAAAACACAAACACTACACATAGTTTACTTTTTTCTCTTATCTACAATTATGGTTGCACACAGCCTTTCCTGTTCTTTTCAGAACAGGAAGAGATTTAGCTAGTGCCCCGACGCCACTTCCGGTCACATAGTTTCTACTTCATATGCGGTCCCATTATCAGTTGCACACAGCCTTTCCTGTTCTTTTCATAACAGGAAGTGATGTAGCTAGTGCTCCGACGCCACTTCCGGTCACGTAGTTTCTACTTCTTATGCGGCCCCATTATCAGGGCCATCTAAATATATAAATTCGTATTCCTCTATTCCTCCGCAGGCCCTACTAGATATCTCCAGTCTAAAATTACTCCTTAATCAGCCGCACATAAAATTAAAAGTGACGGCCTTTTTTCACCACTTCCGGCCCTCGTGACCGGAAGTCATGCGTCCATGTCCCGGTGCGCGCCCACAGAAGTCTGATTACTATGAATGGGGACATGCAAACAGGAAGTGATGCAATTAAGCACTTCCTGTAAGATGGTACACTGACGCCATCTCCGGTCACGGAGCTTTTTACTCCGATCGTGGCCACACCATCCGGGCCAATATGTACTCCCCTTGAGGCTCATCCGCAGTTATCCTCAGCCCTATGTGTTCTTTTCATTCAGCCCCACATAAACCTAGAATTACGGCCACGCACGCCACTTCCGGTCTTTTCAACCGGAAATGACGCTACGATATTCAGGGACGCGTCCCTGACAACTCCAGTGTCCTATGAACTCCCAGCAACGTAGCTAATATTTCGATCTTGGCCACAATAATTAACTTTAAATATTATCTTCCCTGTTTATTCACTGCATCTTAAGCTATATTATAAGACCTATCTAACCCTAGATACGACTCTATGCATAATTAGAATAACATTAACTTCCGGATTTTGAAACCGGAAGTGATGCGCAGGATATCTCTTTGACATCATACATTCTACTTCCTCCTTCCTGTGATTGGTCTGATTTTTGAGACCACCCCCCTTTTTGCCTTAAATAGACTCTCTTCCACCACCACCTCACACAGTGAACAAGCCACCTACAGGTGAAACGGCCGTCTGTGACTAGTGGTGCTGAACAGTGCACGGTTCAGCCCACTCACCTCCTGGTATCGTATATTTGACAAAAAATATTTTGTCTTTAAATTGTATAATTTTTTGTTTAATCTGCTACCTATTATCCACAATGTAAAGAAATTGAACGCTCCTTTGATGTCTCTTTTCTCTCTCATACCGTAATTAGTGAGATAGAATTTCATACTATTACGTGTGTTTTGAGATATCTCAAATAGCTGGCTTCGGCCTTCTTTTGCAATATTCTAGGGGCATCGCCAATAGCGAAAATTTCTTTGCCTACTACTATTAGGATTAAGGATATGTAATTGAATCATGCACTATCATAAGAAACCTTAAGATATCTGTGTAATTTCACACTATTATTCAATAGGCCCAGATAACCCGCCTCTCTCATCCACTGTCCGCTATATTAAATTACATGACAGTGGACAGCAGAAGACGGGCTCTGAACCTATACGTTTCCTATATCTTACTTTTTCAGTACTCTCTCATCCTGACGCCAGTTATATAACTCCCCTGCAATACTAAAAGTAACAGGGAAACTGTGCGCAATAATGGACAGCAGAAGTACTCTATCTGGTATATGCCAATAACCATACACTCTCTCATTCACAATCTATGGGATATTACTGCCACATCTCACTGGCTACGCCCAATCTCGCCTGATCTTGGAAGCTAAGCAAGCCTGATTAGTACCTGGATAGGAGACTTCCAGGGAATATTAGGTGCATTAACAAACACCTCTGTATTCATGTGAAAAGCAGAAGTATTGGAGCAACCTTTGACCATTACCTTTTTCATATCTAATTTTCCTTCTTCTCATGAAATTCTCTTCCTGATCATATACTCATCTAGAGCTCTTTCGCATATTGCAATTATTGATTAGAAAATTTGGAAATAGATTAATCGTTACCAGGACATACCATTATAATAGGCATTGGAAGAATTTTCTGGTATGCTGAAATTAAATTCTCAATATTTTCATCTCAGGTGTCACTGTCACCTTAAATAGCAATATTACTTGGAGAACTGCTACTCCAAAATTATTAATTTGTAAGTGAGAATCATTAGTTTTTCTCCCTAAATACTATATACTATATGTGTGTTCAATTGTGTACCATAATTTTATCATACTATAATTAAAAGTTAAGTTTTAGTTTTTTCAAGCGTGCCCCAACACAGAGTCTCTCTTTTTTCTTTGTAACTTTGATTATGTGATGATACAAAATTTTTCTACGCTCAGGTTGCCTCATAGACAGGTGGGAAGGACCGTACCAAGTCTTGTTAACCAGCACCACAGCATTAAAGGTCGCCGAAAGAGAGACTTGGGTCCACTCGTCCCACTGCAAGAAGGTCGCTGACCCGGAGAAAACTCGTGACAAAGAGCAAGATACTGCGAGAACATAGTCGAAGATGGGTGCATCCAGAGATGTCAGTCCAACAGTAATATCGATATGGACCGACATCCGTTGAGTGATGACCACTCATTAGTGGAAACATCCAACCGGAAAAGACGTCAGCCCTACCCAATGTTTATGTGAATGTATTTTTATATATGTGTCTTATCTTCATCTCTGCAACCTCCAGTTAATGGCACACATAGTCGACAGGTGTTATCCACATACTAGCACTAACATATGTTCCCCCTTCCTTCTATCATCAACTAAATGTGCTCCACATTTGTTGGAATAAGAAGCCGAAAAGAGCTCGGTAGTGTTTGTTTGCCCATTTACAGACCCTTAATACGGGATGAGAAGGATTTAATGTATAATTCGCAATACCTCAAAGCATATTTAGAACATATTCGGCATGATGATACATGCCCCTCAGACATTGTGTCACAACTGAGGGCCTGAGCTGACGGGAGGCAGCCTCAGTTGTAGGGGCTGAGATGTACCGGAACCTGGGAGGTTGTATCAGACCCCTGGACATGTAAGTAACATGAATAATAACTGCCCGAAGGCGTGACCACGACAACTTGGATAAAAGTCAATGATGTTTATTATGACAACTCCGCAACACAGCAGCAGTAAAAGAAAACGTAAAAGTCAGCAAAGAATAAATACAGTTCCTGGGTACTACAGGATGGCAGGAGCCACAGGGCACTGGTAGTGTGAGATAGTTCTTATAATCTTCTAGATGGAAAGTCCTTACCAGGCCCGACTGTAGCAATGGAGATAACCCAGGATTGTACCAGCTGGTGTTCCAGGAAAAGCTGGGTTGCTGAAGATAAAACGGCTGCTGTGGATACTGGCTGGAACCAGACTGTTGTTAGCACGGAGTGGATACTGGCTGGAACCAGTTAAATAATAAATGAACTTGGGAGCGATGAAATATGAGCTGAAATGAAGAACTTGAGAGCGGAGAAATAATAATACCGGTGGAGAGTGGTAAAGTGTAGAAAGGACACCGGCCCTTTAAGAGAAGCTGTACTCTGCTGGAAGCTGGGCTGGAAGCAGGTGATGTTGTAGCTGGAAACAGATGAATCCACAATGGATTGGAGAGTCAGGCTACACCGCAGGTGGAATGCTGGTGCGGGTCTCTATGGTGGAAGTCTTGAGACAGGAGCTGGAACCTGGAAGACAATCACAGGAGAGAGACAAACAGGAACTAGGTTTGACAACCAAAGCACTGACGCCTTCCTTGCTCAGGCACAGTGTATTTATACCTGCAGCAAGGAAGGAATTGGCTAGGCAATTATGCAGATTAACAATACTGACAACAGATTGGAGGAAATGATCAGCTGACAGAATCCAAGATGGCTGCGCCCATGCAGACACTTGGAGGGAAGTTTGGTTTGTAATCCATGTGGTAATGAAAACAGTAATGGCGGCGCCGGCCACTGGAGACAGGAGACGCCAGGCTGACAAGTGCACATCCAACCACGCGGACACAGCGGAGGCCGCGGCTGACGTAATCGCCACTCTGACACTCTGCATGCAGAAGCTCAGGGACGGCGGCGGAGGCCGCGGGAGACGCCATGCCAGATGTAATATGGCGTTACTGTGACAGCGTCTCAGAGAGACAGGAGAGGATGCAGGAATGTGAACATTAGGATAACAGATGGGATCCGGTCCTGGAGCGCTGAGCCAGCCTTAGGAGGCATCTGATGGGTAAGAAATGGCGTCCAGATACCCGGATCGTGACAGCACCCCCCCCTTTAGGAGTGGCCCCAGGACACTTCTTTAGCTTTTGAGGAAACTTGGAATGGAATCTCCGGACCAAGGCAGGAGCATGGACATCAGAAGCATTGGTCCATGAACGTTCCTCAGGGCCGTAACCCTTCCAGTCAATAAGATACTGTAGTTGACCGTAACGCTGACGTGAGTCCAGGATCTTGGCCACTTCATACTCAACGCCTCGTTGAGTTTGGACTTTCGGAGTTGGAGGAAGTGAGGAATGAAACCGATTCAAGATCAGCGGTTTCAACAGGGAAACATGGAATGTCCTGGGTATTTTTAAGAAGGGAGGCAACTGAAGTCTGTAAGCAACAGGATTGATGACTTGTTCAATCTTGAAAGGACCGATATAGCGAGGTGCAAACTTCATACTGGGAACTCTTAACCTCAAATTCTTCGTGGATAACCATACCCGATCACCCACCTTGAGAGCAGGAACTGCTCGACGCTTCTTATCCGCAAACTTCTTGTACCTGAACGATGCCTTGAGCAGAGCTGATCGTACGCTCTTCCAGATATTGGCAAACTGATGCAAGGTGATATCCACTGCGGGAACAGAAGTTGCTGGAAGCGGTTGGAACTCAGGGACTTTAGGGTGGAATCCAAAGTTAGTGAAGAATGGTGTTGAAGCAGATGAAGAATGATACTGGTTGTTATGACAGAACTCGGCCCAGGGAAGTAATTGAACCCAGTCATCTTGAGAGGAGGACACATAGATGCGGAGGAAGGCCTCCAAGTCCTGATTCACCCTCTCGGTTTGACCATTGGTCTGAGGATGGTAAGCCGTGGAAAACTTTAGCTTGACTTGAAGGACTTGACATAAACTTCGCCAGAATTTGGCTGTGAATTGAACTCCTCGATCTGAGATAATTTCTTCAGGAAGACCGTGGAGTCGGAAGATCTCTTGTATGAATACTTGAGCCAACTTGGAAGCTGACGGAAGACCGGTGAGAGGAATGAAGTGTGCCATCTTGGTGAACCGGTCAACTACCACCCAGATGGTATTGAACTTGTTGCACATGGGTAAATCTGTAATAAAATCCATCGACAAATGGGTCCAAGGTCGACGGGGAACAGATAGTGGAACCAGTTGCCCCGCAGGCGACTGGCGGGATACCTTATGTTGAGCACACTTTGGGCAAGATGCAATAAACTCCAAGACGTCCTTTTTCAGAGTTGGCCACCAATAGGACCTAGAGATAAACTCCAGGGTTTTTTGGATACCTGTATGTCCGGCAAAACGGGAAGCATGGGCCCAATGCATGAGCTTCTTCCTTAGCATCGGTTTCACAAAACTTTTCCCTGATGGGCGCGTAGAGTCCATCCCTACCGTGGAGAATGCCAACGGATTTATAATAGGATGCTTGTCTGAAGACTCTGACTCATTTTCTTGCTCCCATGAGCGGGAAAGGGCATCGGCCTTGCGATTCTGAGAGCCCGGACAGAACTGGAGTTTAAAGTCGAACCTGGAAAAGAAAAAGTGCCCATCTGGCCTGACGAGGGTTGAGACATTGTGCGCCTTTCAGATATAAAAGGTTCTTGTGGTCTGTAAGTATGGTAATTGAATGAGAAGCTCCCTCCAACAGATACCTCCACTCTTCTAGAGTGAGCTTGATGGCTAGCAACTCCTGGTCGCCAATGGCATAGTTGCGCTCAGCTGGGGAGAACTTCCGGGAGAAGAAACTGCAAGGGTGTAAATGGCCATCTTTAGCCCTCTGAGATAACACCGCTCCTACTCCAACGGAGGAGGCATCCACCTCTAAGATGAAAGGAGAGTCGATGTCAGGCTGTTTCAGAACAGGCGCAGAGATGAACCTTTGTTTTAAAAGATGAAATGCTTGCATGGCTTCTTCAGACCACTTGGACGGGTTAGCACCCTTCTTAGTGAAAGCAGTAATAGGCGCCACAATGGTGGAAAAGTCTCGTATAAACTTTCGGTAATAGTTGGCGAACCCCAAGAACCTCTGGACCCCTTTGAGGGTTAAGGGTATCGGCCAATTTTAGATTGCTTCTAGTTTCTCAGGATCCATCTCTAGTCCGGAACCGGACACAATGTACCCTAGAAACGGAATGGACTTGACTTCAAAGACGCATTTCTCTAATTTGCAATAGAGATGATTGACACGGAGACGGGACAGAACCTCTTTAACCCAAAAACGATGTTCCTCTAAATCGTTGGCAAAAATGAGGATATCGTCTAGATAGACCACGACATGACGGTATAGAATGTCTCTGAAGATCTCATTGACAAAATGCTGGAAGACAGCTGGAGCATTACTCAATCCGAAGGGCATGACGAGGTACTCATAATGTCCGTCACGGGTGTTAAAGGCGGTCTTCCACTCGTCACCCTCACGGATCCGGATGAGATTGTATGCACCTCGCAAGTCCAGCTTTGTAAAGATGGTAGCTCCGCTAACTCTGTCAAAGAGCTCAGTAATCAGGGGTAAAGGATAACGGTTCTTGATGGTAATGTCGTTCAAACCTCTGTAGTCGATGCACGGCCGCAGACCACCATCTTTCTTTTTTTACAAAAAAGAAGCCTGCACCGGCTGGGGAAGAAGAAGGTCGAATGAACCCCTTTGCTAGGTTCTCTTTAATGTATTCCTCCATAGAATGCGTCTCAGGCAGAGACAACGGATAAGTTCGGCCTCGAGGTGGAACCTTCCCTGGAACGAGATCAATCGGGCAGTCCCATTCTCTATGAGGAGGAAGGATATCAGCAGAAGCTTTACTGAACACATCCGTGAAATCTTGATATGGAGGAGGTGGAACATCAGACGACCTGGGGGAGGAAGAACAGACAGGCAATACTTTAAACAAACATGTCTCAGCACAGGAGGAACCCCATGCCAGGATTTGCGTAGTCGTCCAATCAATTGTAGGATTGTGAAGACGGAGCCATGGAAGGCCCAGGACCACAGGATGTGTGGCTCTTGGAATCACTAAAAAAGAAATAAGTTCGGAATGAAGAACTCCCACTCTCAGACGAACTGGTAGAGTCCTTAAAGAAATAACTGCATCAAAAATTTTGCTGCCATCCACGGCAGTTAAAGAAATGGACGAAGGAAGTCTCTCGGTGGGTAGGGACCACTGTTTAACATAGGCTTCGGTAATAAAGTTCCCAGCTGCTCCGGAATCAAGGAGGGCAATGACGTTCCGATAACGTTGAGCAACTTGAAGCGAGACTGGGAGATTACAATCTTGAGGAGATGGAGAGGAGATCATTACTCCTAGCCGGCCCTCTCCTTGGCGAGCTAGGATTTGGAGTTTCCCGGACGTTTGGGACAGGCATTAATGGTGTGAGACGGAGCTGCACAATAGAGACAGAGAAACTCGGAGAGACGTCTTCGGCGCTCAGCAGGAGTTAAACGGGAACGGCCAAGTTGCATGGGCTCATCTTTAGATGGTGACAGTTGACGAGGAGGAGGAGCAGAAGATTTTGGAGCAGATGATCTTCCACGCTCAGTTGCTCTCTCTCTGAAACGTAAATCAACTTTCGTGCAGAGTGAGATTAGCTCATCTAACTTAGAAGGTAAGTCTCTGGTAGCTAACTCATCTTTAATACGCTCAGATAAGCCATGCCAGAATGCAGCATACAGGGCCTCGTCGTTCCATGCCAGTTCGGATGCCAGGATCTGGAACTGTATCAGATATTGTCCTACAGTACGTGACCCCTGGCGTAAACGGAGAATCTCGGATGAAGCTGAGGTTACCCGGCCTGGCTCGTCGAAGATGCGCCTAAATGTTGACACGAAGGCAGTGTAGGAAGATAGCAGGGTGTCGGACCTCTCCCATAACGGTGATGCCCAATCAAGGGCTGAGCCACTGAGAAGAGAAATAATGTAGGCAATTTTTGTACGGTCACTGGGAAAATTGCCAGGTTGTAGCTCAAACTGAATCTCACACTGGTTGAGAAATCCCCTGCAGAATCTTGGAGATCCGTCAAATTTTGCTGGCGTTGGAAGATGAAGACGTGGAGCAGAAATGGGTAAGGTGGGTGGGGTTATAGCTGGAGTCACTGTGGTTGACGCACCAGACGCGCCTGATCCACGGAGAGTTGTCTGAATCCCATCCAGCCGAGTAGAGAAATCCTGGAGACAGCGGATGATGTGGCCCTGTGCAGCCTCCTGATGTTCTAGTCGGGCTGCCAGTTCTTGCATCGGCCTGGCCGCTTGATCCTGGTCTCCGGCTGGATTCATTAGGTCAGTGCTTACTGTCACAACTGAGGGCCTGAGCTGACGGGAGGCAGCCTCAGTTGTAGGGGCTGAGATGTACCGGAACCTGGGAGGTTGTATCAGACCCCTGGACATGTAAGTAACATGAATAATAACTGCCCGAAGGCGTGACCACGACAACTTGGATAAAAGTCAATGATGTTTATTATGACAACTCCGCAACACAGCAGCAGTAAAAGAAAACGTAAAAGTCAGCAAAGAATAAATACAGTTCCTGGGTACTACAGGATGGCAGGAGCCACAGGGCACTGGTAGTGTGAGATAGTTCTTATAATCTTCTAGATGGAAAGTCCTTACCAGGCCCGACTGTAGCAATGGAGATAACCCAGGATTGTACCAGCTGGTGTTCCAGGAAAAGCTGGGTTGCTGAAGATAAAACGGCTGCTGTGGATACTGGCTGGAACCAGACTGTTGTTAGCACGGAGTGGATACTGGCTGGAACCAGTTAAATAATAAATGAACTTGGGAGCGATGAAATATGAGCTGAAATGAAGAACTTGAGAGCGGAGAAATAATAATACCGGTGGAGAGTGGTAAAGTGTAGAAAGGACACCGGCCCTTTAAGGGAAGCTGTACTCTGCTGGAAGCTGGGCTGGAAGCAGGTGATGTTGTAGCTGGAAACAGATGAATCCACAATGGATTGGAGAGTCAGGCTACACCGCAGGTGGAATGCTGGTGCGGGTCTCTATGGTGGAAGTCTTGAGACAGGAGCTGGAACCTGGAAGACAATCACAGGAGAGAGACAAACAGGAACTAGGTTTGACAACCAAAGCACTGACGCCTTCCTTGCTCAGGCACAGTGTATTTATACCTGCAGCAAGGAAGGGATTGGCTAGGCAATTATGCAGATTAACAATACTGACAACAGATTGGAGGAAATGATCAGCTGACAGAATCCAAGATGGCTGCGCCCATGCAGACACTTGGAGGGAAGTTTGGTTTGTAATCCATGTGGTAATGAAAACAGTAATGGCGGCGCCGGCCACTGGAGACAGGAGACGCCAGGCTGACAAATGCACATCCAACCACGCGGACACAGCGGAGGCCGCGGCTGACGTAATCGCCACTCTGACACTCTGCATGCAGAAGCTCAGGGAAGGCGGCCGCGGGAGACGCCATGCCAGATGTAATAAGGCGTTACTGTGACAGCGTCTCAGAGAGACAGGAGAGGATGCAGGAATGTGAACATTAGGATAACAGATGGGATCCGGTCCTGGAGCGCTGAGCCAGCCTTAGGAGGCATCTGATGGGTAAGAAATGGCGTCCAGATACCCGGATCGTGACACATTGATTCATACATACATGCTTTTACTATCCCACTAGGCTATACATTTCCCACCTACAACTCTCCCCCGATCATCCAAACTTGTATATATTGTGTAGATAATATTTTCTGTTTAGTAGTAAAGTGTGGCAGTTATTGATGACTGCCAAAGGGTGGACTGTCGAAGTCGAAAATATTTCAGTACACACATCACGTACAAACTACACACAGATGGCCTCCATGCGCATACTTGTTCTGCCGTGCGTGCACATATTCGCAATTTGCGTATGTTCGCTCCCGCGGTCCTGAGTATTAGCGCGTGATATGAGTAATTACGGTAGTATTTGTAATCGCATGGAAAAGCCATAAAAACACATTACATATTTAATACACATAGTGCACGATTTACACATAGTCAACATGCACCACACCAGCGAGTTACACTTGCTTAAAGGGTATGATAACAAAGGGATTCACCTTTACAGGATAGGAGGGGACAGAATTAGGTTAGGAGGTGGTGTTTGGTATCCAGCTGTAGAGTATTTTTAGAGCAATATTCCGGTGTTGGTTTGCAGAAGATTGCACGCTCCTGCGAATAGTTATACAAAGGAGCAGAATATTAATATGAACTGTATTTACTGTACTCCTGATATTCGGCGGGAACCCAGTGGAGAACATCTGCAAGTGCACCTGGACCAGACATCGCCCACCTATTCAAACCGACCTATGACCTCTCCTGTACTGTAAATGATCATCCCAGTGACCAACAGACAAAGAGATTACAGTTTCCATTGTGTCAGGTTTTGGACAAATGTATAAAAAGCCAGCTGCAGGCCCGGTCACACACAATCTCTGAAGATCATCTACCTTGATGATTGAGGACCGGACCGGGAAGCGCAGGCAAACAAAGGTATGTACCATTGACTGTAGCCTTCTTCTCTTATTGTATTGTATTATTGTTGTAACACCCTGCTAGTAAAAATAACCGTTGGTGGGTTGGACCCCAACATAGTTTTTGAAATACAATTGGTGTCGTGTCCCATTTCCTGCTAAAGGTTTAAGGTGTATTTCTATCACACGTGTAGCTGCATTGTGCTCTCAACGTGTCCGTGTGTGTGTGTATGCACTGTGTGTACTTTGTACGTCCGTCGCGGCGTGAGTACACAAAGTGCGTACAGGGTACAGGCCTTTGTATGCTAACTGTGTAAAAAGTACGTAGGGTGAGGATTACATACAGCGGCCGCAGCGGCTCATATTAAAGTGTATTAAGGTATAGCTTTCTGTCCTGTAAAATAATCAGCATTCACAATGTCAACATGTTGTCTTAACGCATGTTGACGTGATAACTGTCTACAACATACCAGACTCATGGCAGTTACTATAACAAGGATACAGAAAACAAACTAATGATCAAATAAGAATTGGCTGTATTTGTGCGATACTGACAAAAATAGAAAAAACACTTTTCCAGTCAGTGCACGGTGTAGGGATCTGTCATTACTCTGACTACCTGTGTTGTGTTCACCAAGGGATCAAGGGACAGATGTATTAAGTCTAGAGAAGTAATAAAGCAGCGATAAGTGCATGGTGATAATGCACCAGCCAGTCAGTTCATAACAATAAATGTAAATATTGGAGCTGATTGGCTGGTGCATTATCACCTTGCACTTATCACTGCTTTATTACTTCTCCAAGCTTAATATATCTGCCCGTAAATCTTCCAGATTGGGAGACCCATCCTGAATGTCTCGCTCGCTGCTGATACTTTGGTTTCAGTGTCAGGATAAGGGTGATACTCCCCAGGCTGCTACTGAACGGTCATATGCCCTATCCCGTCCTCTTCTGTTTTCTTACCTCACAACGTGCTCTCTTTACTTTTTGTAATAGTTCTCTCCTACATCTCTCTCGTTCTGGGATTTTTCTCACCACTGTCCTGTCTACTGCCCTGTCTCCCTTACTTTCTCTCTCACACAGCCAGTGTCAGCCTGGGTCATGAAGGGCCCACCGGGGAAATGTAGCGATAGGGGTGTGGCCATCCACCACAGAGGCTTGGTTAACTAACAGATTGTGATTTCAGCCCCTTTATAAATAAATATAGTAAATACTGCTAGTGCATGCATGAAAATGTAGCAGATTAATAACAGCAATGCACTGTAGTGAATACACCATAGTTCTGAGCAGTTTTACCACCGACAGTTGAAGTCCATTACTGTATCCTTGCATGCAGTGCCGTTTCTAGCGGCGGGCGAGCCGTGCAACCGCACGGGGCGCCCGCCGGGGCACTTTGCAGGTCCTTTTCCCCCTCCTCACCCTTCCCGAGTACTCCTGTTCGGAGGGCGGAGTTTAGAGCAATGACGCGATTGCGTCATGACGTCACGACGCAATCGCGTCATTTCGCGAAACTCCGCCCCCCGAACAGGAGTACTGATGACAAGAGGAGGGGGAGCCAGCTGGAAGGAGGAGGCAGCCGGCGCGCGGGCCGAAGAGCGGGAAGAGCCTCTTCATACTGATTGTAAGTATTCTCTCCCCCCCCCCTCCCTCTCCCCCTCCCTCCCTCTCCCCCTCCCTCCCTCTCCCCCTCCCTCTCCCCCTACTTGACACTTGCCTGCTGTTACCGTACTGTGTAAAATTAGGACACTTGCCTGCAATACTGTGTAAAGTGGGGACACTTGCCTGCAATACTGTGTAAAGTGGGGACACTTGCCTGCAATACTGTGTAAAGTGGGGACACTTGCCTGCAATACTGTGTAAAATGGGGACACTTGCCTGCAATACTGTGTAAAATGGGGACACTTGCCTGCAATACTGTGCAAAAATGGGGACACTTGCCTGCAATACTGTGTAAAATGGGGACACTTGCCTGCAATACTGTGTAAAATGGGGACACTTGCCTGCAATACTGTGTAAAAATGGGGACACTTGCCTGCAATACTGTGTAAAATGGGGACACTTGCCTGCCGTACTGTGTAAAATGGGGACTCTTGGCTGCCGTACTGTGTAAAATGGGGACATGTGCCTGCTGTAATGTGTAAAATGGGGACATGTGCCTGCCGTACTGTGTAAAATGGGAACGCTTGCCTGCCGTGCTGTGTAAAATGGGGACATGTGCCTGCCGTGCTGTGTAAAATGGGGACATGTGCCTGCCGTAATGTGTAAAATGGGGACGCTTGCCTGCCGTACTGTGTAAAATGGGGACATGTGCCTGCCGTAATGTGTAAAATGGGAACCCGTGCCTGCCGCAATGTATAAAATGGGAACCCGTGCCTGCCGCAATGTATAAAATGGGAACCCGTGCCTGCCGCAATGTATAAAATGGGAACCCGTGCCTGCCGCAATGTATAAAATGGGAACCCGTGCCTGCCGCAATGTGTAAAATGGGAACCCGTGCCTGCCGCAATGTGTAAAATGGGAACCCGTGCCTGCCGCAATGTGTAAAATGGGAACCCGTGCCTGCCGCAATGTGTAAAATGGGAACCCGTGCCTGCCGCAATGTGTAAAATGGGAACCCGTGCCTGCCGCAATGTGTAAAATGGGGACTTTATTTCCTGTGGTGGCCGTGATGATGAGATCATTAATGAGGCCACACACCCTTGCCGGGAGCGCGCGCGCCTTAGGCGCTTGCTTGCTTTTTCTATCTATGGGGGGGGGGGGGGGGGGGGCGCATTTTGAAATCTTGCACTGGGAGCCAAATTGGCTAGAAACAGCCCTGCTTGCATGCACAACCAAGAAGCATTAATGGTTTTCCGAAGATGGTTAGAAACCATCGACAAATTATGTGTGACTGCTTAGGTAGACAATTCTACTCCTGTCTCCCTTTCTGACATGAATGTCTCACTTGACAGGATTCCTGTCCAGGACTGGCATCAGAAATTGTGGGGCCTGGGACTGACAAAATAGGCAAAAATATGACCCCATTCCCCCCACCCCCAGGTAGTGCTAATGATTTAATAACAAGCAAAAAATACCAGCGTTTTCATGTTCCTGATTTAAAACAAACGTATAGTGTATTTTTTTTTTTTACCTTCTTCTGGACATGGACAAATTTATCATAGAACATTGGACAAGTCATCCGCTTCCCTATTCTCTACAGGTTCACTCCGCGGAATCCATTCAATTTGCCATCTGTCGGGATCCTGGTGGTCAGGATACTCATAGAGTGGGAATAGATCCTGTGGCGAGCCACAGAGCCTGCAAGGGACTCTTTGCGCTTGCCCGTACCATTCTGGCGGGCACGTTGATGTTGTCGCAATATGGATAGCCAGCATTCAGCCCACCAGAAGATCATACTGATTCCCAATCCGCTACTCCCGTCCCAACACAAAATAATTAAATATATTTAAGGTTAGGGGTGTAAGAAAAAAGATATTACACATTAGAGAATGACCTATGCGTATGTGTGTAATATATATTAATATATATATAAATAACAAAGTGTTGTCCGGCACTCAAAGCCAATATTAGTGCTGTGCTGCGGTGCCCTCCTTGTGGGACTTGTATCCCAATGTGCAGTTCCAAGAGTAAAGCAGGCGGCACTCAGCAGTCTGGAATCCATTATTACTAAATAACGGATTCCAGACTGCTGCCTATGTACAAGGACGCCTATAGTGTAGTTTGTATAGCTTTTGCTAAACCGATTATCATTAGTATAAAAATTTCTTAATAGCACCAAATAACCATTTATAATTATACTTATTGCACTCAATATGTTTAATTTTCACTAGTACTAATTAGAATAATATTGCTAACTCGGAATGTTATATGTAGTGCATTAAATTCTTGAACATTATTGAACTCACTAAAGATATTAATTTGAACACTATATAAAGTAGTTATAATTAAGCACTTAAGTAAGTATTGTAAAATAGGTCTTCATTTTGACCAAACCGACATCAAGCATAGATTAGCACGAAGAATAATGCATCCAGCTATATAATAGTAAGTGTATGGGATTATAACACATAAATTAAATTAAGGATAAGTAGAAAGAATATCTATCTATTTGTTGGAAAGATTTTCAAGTGGTGGCCTGTGAAAGATACACCGAGAGTAACCCTTACACCAAAATGTTAAAGGGGATTTAAGTTATTATAAGGAAGTATTTATTATTAATTAAGGTAGTCACTATAATAATAAAATGGACACACTCACTAATGTATACTATTTAACAGATAGGAGCAATTTAGCTGACTGTTATTTGGGTCAGATAATTCATTTCCATCCAAGATAACCAGCAAGAATCATCTGAACTAAGAGCGAAGTAAGTGATATAGACTGAATAAAACGAGGCTCCACTGTTGGCCACCAGACTATTAATGATTTATAATGCAATTCCTACTAGAAACGAAGTAGGATTAATATTGTTATATAATACTTGGAGATTTGTTTATGGAACTGTCGAAGTCAAAAATATTACATAAAAAGAACATACAAACTCTACACATTATAAGTCGCTATACTTGCAAATACGCGAAGCGAGCACAGCAATATATGGTAACACACACATTTACACGGACGTGCCACAGAGATGGATTCGATACTTATTTCATACAGTACATAACTACAATAATATCAAACGCCAGACATCATGATGATTTAAAATTATATAATGAAGTAATGTCATGTATGTGTATTATTTGAATGAAACCAGATACACCTGTCATATTTGGTATTAAAGCAAGCAGATTAGTGTGTAGATTCATTTGATACTTGTTATTAAGTTGTAGGACATTGCAACAAATAATTATGATTAAATGTATAAAAGCTAAAATCACTTTTATTAGAACAATAGATATTCCAAACCGGTAGTGGACAGGAAGCTCTGGCCAGCCCTTTGGATGTCTTCAAGGCTGAACCTGATTAGCATTTACAAAGAGACTAGTGACTCATCATGAATAAGTTCTCTCCCCAAACTAGATAACACATTGCTGATCACACAGGAAGTCAGTTGCTGTTTGGTCTCAGAGTAAGATGGAGTGCCAGCATGATTTTACAGAGAGAGACATAAGCATTGAGGGAATGGTATTGTATTGCTGGCCTGTAACTGTATGTATTAACTGCTTACTGTATGAGTTGTAACTATAGGTATACTGTACATTGTAATATATTGAATCCATATCCTTTTAATAACAAATATATACATCAATGAGCTTTGGAACTCATATAATGTGTGGGTGTATTGTTTTCTCTTATGGGATGCAGTGTTTTGCGATGTACAGTGCACTTTTTTCGTATATGGTAATAAGATGCGCCTGGCGTCTGTAGTATATATTAGAGTGGGCATTTTAAATATTTGTGAGAAAGCAATTTGGCATTCACAGATGGGGGCTGGTCCGCAATATCAGGGTCTTAATGATGCACTGTACATTACAAACGCGGCTGTGATCGACCGGCTCCGATGGACGCATCGCGACGCTGATTAATAACATCCACGTGTATTGTTGTGTTATCAGTAGGCCAATGATATGAAATTTCAAGGGACAATGCGTTTCTCATAATATTTAAGATGCTAAAATGTATTTTTATTGTTCCAAAACAAAGTTCAAATAAGTCATATTGTGTTTGATTCAGATTGGATTGTTTATTTGTTAAGTAGGTTTAAAAGTACATTTAAAAGTTGCTGCATAGCCTTGATATAGTTTTTTTTTTTAACTCAGGCCTAAAATAACTTCTGGTGCTTGTATAATGTGTGATTTCTTTGTGACAAAGGAAGCCGCATAGTCTGTCCTCCACACTAACCACATGGCCTGTCCACCATTTTGTGTAAACCTCATGGATGTGGAAGGGGGAGGAGCAGTTGCCATTTTAGGAAGGTCATTTTCTAAATAGCTGATTCTCAGTCTGCTCAGAACAATCAGTTTCCTTGGTCACATCAAACACCATTTATGAGTTACCAATGCATTTATTTAACCCATACCATAGTCAATTACAAATAGTTTCAATTGGGCCTAGTGAGAGTAAATGGTGAGATAAATGCTTGGCTTGGTGTAAAAAAATTGCACACAAAAAGAGAGAAAAAAAAAAAGAAAAATACTTTTTTTTTCTTCTTTCCCAGGATTTAGTTAACTCTCTGTTTGCTATGAGATAGCCATTGAAATGCAAATTAACCTGTGTAACTGCTTTTTCTTAGCAGGGAAAAGCAAATAGCTTTGATATGCAAATAAGAGGTAAGGTGTCTCATAGGAGACCAGTGAATGGTACATATATATAATAGATTTGCAGAGGAGCGTAATAGGGAATTGTGCATTGTGTAGTATTGAAATAATAAGAATTTACTTACCGATAATTCTATTTCTCGTAGTCCGTAGTGGATGCTGGGAACTCCGTAAGGACCATGGGGAATAGCGGCTCCGCAGGAGACTGGGCACAAAAGTAAAGCTTTAGGACTACCTGGTGTGCACTGGCTCCTCCCCCTATGACCCTCCTCCAAGCCTCAGTTAGGATACTGTGCCCGGACGAGCGTACACAATAAGGAAGGATTTTGAATCCCGGGTAAGACTCATACCAGCCACACCAATCACACCGTACAACCTGTGATCTGAACCCAGTTAACAGCATGATAACAGAGGAGCCTCTGAAAAGATGGCTCACAACAATAATAACCTGATTTTTGTAACAATAACTATGTACAAGTATTGCAGACAATCCGCACTTGGGATGGGCGCCCAGCATCCACTACGGACTACGAGAAATAGAATTATCGGTAAGTAAATTCTTATTTTCTCTGACGTCCTAGTGGATGCTGGGAACTCCGTAAGGACCATGGGGATTATACCAAAGCTCCCAAACGGGCGGGAGAGTGCGGATGACTCTGCAGCACCGAATGAGAGAACTCCAGGTCCTCCTCAGCCAGGGTATCAAATTTGTAGAATTTAGCAAACGTGTTTGCCCCTGACCAAGTAGCTGCTCGGCAAAGTTGTAAAGCCGAGACCCCTCGGGCAGCCGCCCAAGATGAGCCCACCTTCCTTGTGGAATGGGCTTTTACAGATTTTGGCTGTGGCAGGCCTGCCACAGAATGTGCAAGCTGAATTGTACTACAAATCCAACGAGCAATAGTCTGCTTAGAAGCAGGAGCACCCAACTTGTTGGGTGCATACAGGATAAACAGCGAGTCAGATTTTCTGACTCCAGCCGTCCTGGAAACATATATTTTCAGGGCCCTGACTACGTCCAGCAACTTGGAGTCCTCCAAGTCCCTAGTAGCCGCAGGTACCACAATAGGCTGGTTCAAGTGAAACGCTGAAACCACCTTAGGGAGAAATTGAGGACGAGTCCTCAATTCTGCCCTGTCCGTATGAAAAATTAGGTAAGGGCTTTTATAGGATAAAGCCGCCAATTCTGAGACACGCCTGGCTGAAGCCAGGGCCAACAGCATTACCACTTTCCATGTGAGATATTTTAAGTCCACAGTGGTGAGTGGTTCAAACCAATGTGATTTTAGGAACCCCAAAACTACATTGAGATCCCAAGGTGCCACTGGAGGCACAAAAGGAGGCTGTATATGCAGTACCCCCTTGACAAACGTCTAAACTTCAGGAACTGAAGCCAGTTCTTTCTGGAAGAAAATCGACAGGGCCGAAATTTGAACCTTATTGGACCCTAATTTTAGGCCCATAGACAGTCCTGTTTGCAGGAAATGCAGGAAACGACCCAGTTGAAATTCCTCTGTAGGGGCCTTCCTGGCCTCGCACCACGCAACATATTTACGCCAAATACGGTGATAATGCTGTACGGTTACATCCTTCCTGGCTTTGATCAGGGTAGGGATGACTTCATCCGGAATGCCTTTCTCCTTCAGGATCCGGCGTTCAACCGCCATGCCGTCAAACGCAGCCGCGGTAAGTCTTGGAACAGACAGGGTCCCTGCTGGAGCAGGTCCCTTCTTAGAGGTAGAGGCCACGGGTCCTCTGTGAGCATCTCTTGAAGTTCCGGGTACCAAGTCCTTCTTGGCCAATCCGGAGGCACGAGTATAGTCCTTACTTCTCTCCTTCTTATGATTCTCAGTACCTTGGGTATGAGAGGCAGAGGGAACACATACACTGACTGGTACACCCACGGTGTTACCAGAGCGTCCACAGCTATTGCCTGAGGGTCCCTTGACCTGGCGCAATACCTGTCTAGTTTTTTGTTGAGGCGGGACGCCATCATGTCCACCTTTGGTTTTCCCAACGGTTCACAATCATGTGGAAGACTTCTGGGTGAAGTCCCCACTCTCCCGGGTGGAGGTCGTGTCTGCTGAGGAAGTCTGCTTCCCAGTTGTCCACTCCCGGAATGAACACTGCTGACAGTGCTATCACATGATTTTCCGCCCAGCGAAGAATCCTTGCAGCTTCTGCCATTGCCCTCCTGCTTCTTGTGCCGCCCTGTCTGTTTACGTGGGCGACTGCCGTGATGTTGTCTGACTGGATCAGCACCGGCTGACCTTGAAGCAGAGGTCTTGCTAGGCTTAGAGCATTGTAGATGGCCCTTAGCTCCAGGATATTTATGTGAAGTGATGTCTCCAGGCTTGACCACAAGCCCTGGAAATTTCTTCCCTGTGTGACTGCTCCCCAGCTTCTCAGGCTGGCATCCGTGGTCACCAGGACCCAGTCCTGAATGCCGAATCTGCGGCCCTCTAGAAGATGAGCACTCTGCAACCACCACAGGAGAGACACCCTTGTCCTTGATGAGACAAGATTATCCGCTGATGCATCTGAAGATGCGACCCGGACCATTTGTCTAGCAGATCCCACTGGAAGGTTCTTGCGTGGAATCTGCCGAATGGGATTGCTTCGTAAGAAGCCACCATCTTTCCCAGGACCCTTGTGCATTGATGCACTGAGACTTGGCCTGGTTTTAGGAGATTTCTGACTAGTTCGGATAACTCCCTGGCATTCTCCTCCGGGAGAAACACCTTTTTCTGGACTGTGTCCAGAATCATCCCTAGGAATAGAAGTCGTGTCGTCGGGATCAGCTGCGATTTTGGAATATTGAGAATCCAACCGTGCTGGCGCAGCACTATCTGAGATAGTGCTACCCCGACTTCCAACTGTTCCCTGGATCTTGCCCTTATCAGGAGATCGTCCAAGTAAGGGATAACTAAAACTCCCTTCCTTCGAAGGAGTATCATCATTTCGGCCATTACCTTGGTAAAGACCCGGGGTGCCGTGGACAATCCAAACGGCAGCGTCTGAAACTGATAGTGACAGTTCTGTACCACAAACCTGAGGTACCCTTGGTGAGAAGGGTAAATTGGGACATGTAGGTAAGCATCTTTGATGTCCCGAGACACCATATAGTCCCCTTCTTCCAGGTTTGCAATCACTGCTCTGAGTGACTCCATCTTGAATTTGAACCTTTGTATGTAAGTGTTCAAGGATTTTAGATTTAAAATTGGTCTCACCGAGCCGTCCGGCTTCGGTACCACAAATAGTGTGGAATAGTACCCCTTTCCTTGTTGTAGGAGGGGTACCTTGATTATCACCTGCTGGGAATACAGCTTGTGAATGGCTTCCAATACTGCCTCCCTGTCTGAGGGAGACGTCGGTAAAGCAGACTTTAGAAAACGGCGAGGGGGAGACGTCTCGAATTCCAATTTGTACCCCTGAGATACCACCTGAAGGATCCAGGGGTCCACATGCGAGTGGGCCCACTGCGCACTGAACTTCTTGAGACGGGCCCCCACCGTGCCTGAGTCCGCTTGTAAAGCCCCAGCGTCATGCTGAGGACTTTGCGGAGGCGGGAGAGGGCTTTTGTTCCTGGGAACTGGCTGTTTGCTGCAGCCTTTTTCCTCTCCCTCTGCCACGGGGCAGAAATGAGGCGCCTTTTGCCCGCTTGCCCTTATGGGGCCGAAAGGACTGCGGCGTCTTCTTAGGTTGAGAAGCTACCTGGGGTAAAAATGTGGATTTTCCAGCAGTTGCCGTGGCTACCAGGTCTGATAGACCTACCCCAAATAACTCCTCCCCCTTATAAGGCAATACTTCCATGTGCCTTTTAGAATCCGCATCACCTGACCACTGCCGCGTCCATAAACCTCTTCTTGCAGAAATGGACAGCGCGCTAACTCTTGATGCCAGTCGGCAAATATCCCTCTGTGCATCACGCATATATAGAAATGCATCCTTCAAATGCTCTATAGTCAGTAATATACTGTCCCTATCTAGGGCATCAATATTTTCAGTCAGGGAATCCGACCACGCCACGCCCGCACTGCACATCCAGGCTGAGGCGATTGCTGGTCGCAGTATAACACCCGTGTGAGTGTATATACATTTTAGGATATTCTCCAGCTTTCTATCGGCAGGTTCCTTTAGGGCGGCCGTATCAGGAGAGGGTAGTGCTACCTGTTTAGACAAGCGTGTGAGCGCTTTATCCACCCTAGGGGGTGTTTCCCAACGTGCCCTATCCTCTGGCGGGAAAGGGTACGATGGGGGATGGGGGAAACCCACGCCTCATCACACACTTCATTTAATTCCTCGGACACAGGAAAAACTACAGGCAGTTTTTTCTCACCAAACATAATACCCTTTTTAGTGGTACTTGTATTATCAGAGATATGCAATACATTTTTCATTGCTTCAATCATGTAACGTGTGGCCCTAGTGGAAGTCACGTTTGTCTCCTCATCATCGACACTGGAGTCAGTATCCGTGTCTGTGTCTGCCATTTGAGGTAACGGGCGTTTTAAAGCCCCTGATGGCGTTTGAGACCCCTGGACAGACACAAGCTGAGTAGCCGGCTGTCTCATGTCGTCAACTGTCTTTCGTAAAGAGCTGACACTGTCACGCAATTCCTTCCATAAGCTCATCCACTCAGGTGTCGACTCCCTAGGGGGTGACAACTCTATAATAGGCAATTGCTCCGCCTCCATCTCATTTTCCTCCTCAAACATGTCGATACAATCGTACCGACACACCGCACACACACAGGGAATGCTCTGATAGAGGACAGGACCCCACTAGCCCTTTGGGGAGACAGAGGGAGAGTATGCCAGCACACACCAGAGCGCTATATATAGACAGGAATACCACTATAAAATGTGCTTTTCCCTTTATAGCTGCTGTTATTATTAAAACTGCGCCAAATTAGTGCCCCCCTCTCTTTTTTACCCTTTTCTGTAGTGCAGGACTGCAGGGGAGAGTCAGGGAGACGTCCTTCCAGCGGAGCTGTGATGGAAAATGGCGCCCGTGTGCTGAGGAGATAGGCTCCGCCCCCTTCTCGGCGGCCTTTTCTCCCGCTTTTTGGTGAGTTCTGGCAGGGGTTAAAATACATCCATATAGCCCTGGGGGTTCTATGTGGTGTATTTTTGCCAGCCAAGGTGTTTACATTGCTGCTCAGGGCGCCCCCCCCTAGCGCCCTGCACCCTCAGTGACCGAAGTGTGAAGTGTGCCTGAGTAACAATGGCGCACAGCTGCAGTGCTGTGCGCTACCTTGTTGAAGACTGATGTCTTCTGCCGCCGATTTTTCCGGACCTCTTCTTGCTTCTGGCTCTGTAAGGGGGCCGGCGGCGCGGCTCTGGGACAGAGCTCCGAGGCTGGGCCTGTGTTCGGTCCCTCTGGAGCTAATGGTGTCCAGTAGCCTAAGAAGCCCAAGCTGGCTGCAAGCAGGCAGGTTCGCTTCTTCTCCCCTTAGTCCCTCGATGCAGTGAGCCTGTTGCCAGCAGGTCTCACTGAAAATAAAAAACCTAAAACTAAACTTTCACTAAGAAGCTCAGGAGAGCCCCTAGTGTGCACCCTTCTCGGCCGGGCACAAAAATCTAACTGAGGCTTGGAGGAGGGTCATAGGGGGAGGAGCCAGTGCACACCAGGTAGTCCTAAAGCTTTACTTTTGTGCCCAGTCTCCTGCGGAGCCGCTATTCCCCATGGTCCTTACGGAGTTCCCAGCATCCACTAGGACGTCAGAGAAAAAAAGGTTTTTTGTTATGCTCCGAGCTGAGGGTCACAGTTTGTACGGCAGATAGGTTACAAGTACCTATACGCTGTGCGATTGGACCGCGCGTTTGTGGGTGCAATAGGTGCGTAGAATCGCGGTATCATTAGCGCTGTATAGAGCATACGCAAGCGTGATTTGTGTATAAGTGTATAGGGAGTTTTCGCTGGTCTCTCTCAGGAAAATCTCCAGCGGCGGATATTTACTGGAAAAGGTAAGTCACTCCTAACACTTCCAATAAATAGAAACCAATAGGGCCTCACTGGGTATGCGGTGTTCACTATTGGAGTGAGTCGTGGTACTCAGCGGAGAAGGAGCGAGTGAAAGCGCTAGGTGTCTTTCACCGTCTATCTGCGGTGTGCATTGGGGATTGCTTTTATTGGCAAAAAGTCCGCGATGGGATCCAATTCAGTGGGCGTTTGGTAGCTAGGGTTCAGGCTGAAGAAGTGGGACCGAAAAGGTCAGAATTGCGACCGTGAGGGTCAGCAAGGTTTATTATGTGTGAAAAGTATGGTTCACACACGGAGGCTTTTTGCAATGAATGGGTACGTATGACTGGCAAAGATAGGGCACCATTCCCTAAGGTGGGCAGCTTTGAACCAGAGGTATTGCAGAACTTAAGGATAAGAATATGTCTGATAAAATCCCGAAAACAAAGGGTCAGACATACAAAGGGTTTAAACCTGTGGCAGCAAGAGGGGTTGGTGAGTTTGATCCTAAGGTATTGCAGGTGGTATGTCTAACCAAAGTCATATAAGACAAGAATGGAAATATAAGAACTGTTTGAACTTATAGCAACAATAAACAAGTAGGAAGAAAAAAAAGAATGCAAGTGTACCGTCATATGTAGATGTGGAAGCAGTTACGGCCAGCATACAAACTGTAGAAAATAATAAAAATATGAAAAATATGACTGTAACCTATATATGTACTAATGAATGTTGGAGTTTTATTTAGGAGGAGAAGGTAACCTGATTGTTTTCAGCCATTTCTCATGTACCCAGAGGAGTATCCAACCGGTAAAAGAAGAGCAGTAGCCTGTGGGGGAAGTGGCTGAGGCCAGTGGAACAGGTAAGTATGGTATCATTCGTGTACATATATAGTAAAACAAAAAAAAAAACAAAAAAAAAAATCAAGAAAGTAACGTCAGAAATGGAGAAAAAAACCTGTCCGTACATTAGTATTTGCCAGTAGGAAAGCGGACAGAGACAAGGTAACTCCCGTGTATTTTTTTCAGTTACCATATAAGAAGTATTCATTCCTAGTAATGCCCCTAGTCAAGATGAGCTCGGAAATGTTTGTTGGACCATGTACAGACCCTTAATACAGGATGAGAAGGATTGATTGAATACTTCGCATGACCTAGAAGCTTGTTAAACTTTTTTTTTTTTTTTTTTTGTCTCTTGCAGTAATAGAAAACTCTCCATCTGAATAAGATCACTGGTAAACACTAATTCGGCAAATGGGAGGTGGCTGTCTCTGTGCAAATGGACGGGCTCAATAAGGCATTGAGTGTCAGGGTGCAGACTTCTTTGCAAAATTAGAAAGGGGTCACAGTAGCTAATCTTAGATAGTGTGCTATTGAACATCACAAGAATAGTGCTAGGCGCAGAGAACAACAGGTGGAGAGGTTGAGGACGGTAAGTATACAGGCACATACAGGAAAGACCTATCAGTCCAAACCCCAGATCCCTAATGGTCAATAATATGTTACACTTGTAGGAAGGAAGGGCATTTTGCCAGAGATTGTAGGAGTAGTAGGACGCATAGTCAATATAGACCCCCTAGACAGAAAACACAAGCCACATTATTAAACACATAGACGGGACCAAGGGACATATAGTAAGGAATCATAAGCCATATAGAAAACACAGATTCGGCTAATGGGAAGAACAGAATAAATGCAACATTACCCTTTGACAAAACTTGCTGGGGTTAAGATGGGGCCTCTAAACTTTTGCTTCTTTTTCCTAGCAGAAATGGTCCCTGATTAACTTAATTTTGTTAGATATGATATACATATACTGTGCTCCCGCTCAGGAAGTACAAAGTATGTTAGACACCCACGAAGACTAATGTCGCATTCTACTGTTCTAGATGCATGTCCATCACAGGTAGAGGAAATGATCTCACAGATACCAGGTTCCCTATGAATTTAGGATGAACAGGACACTGGATTGATGGCTGGGATAGTCCCAATAGCGATACGACAAACACAGACATTTTTTTAAGGGGAGTAGACCAAGTAGAGAATCACTTCCCCGTAGTGCCCAATCCAGTTGTCAAATTTTTATAAAATCTTCTTCACCTCTACAAACTCATCTGTCACCAACCTCTATTCTGTTTCTCTACAGTTTTCCTCTTCATCTTTTGCATTCACACAGGGTGGTACAATACATGGACCCAATTACAGTTCAAACTCCACATGCCTAGGTCCCTCAGAGTCCTGCCCAAACCCAGTATATCTCAACAGTACGAGGACACCAATATTACTGCAGTGTGCCTTGTCATGCACAAAGGGTGGAGAATGGGAATACTGGTGAAGGAAAATTTTGTATAGACACTGATATGCCTGTTGGTGAATGGCAAACCTGACATTTTCTTTTTCATTTTCTTCTTCTTTCTCTCCTCTAGAGATGTTTCTTTTTTCTTTTTTGAGTTATGCTCATGGTACTCTACATTGCAAACACACGATAGTAAATTAAAATGAAAAATTTGTGTTCCCTACAGGAAAAAGCAGTCTGGAGGACAAAGGGGTATGGCCAGGAGTCCTCAGGACTGTGGACAGGTGGACACGGTAAGCCAGTAGCCCCCAGAGCATACCTTCCAAGTCTAGCTGAGGTGGCGTATGTGCAGGCTGATGAGAGCCTACTGGTGTGCGTCAGGATTCTATTCTCATGCAGGTAAGAGAGCAATGACCTGTCTTGCTTGCTTGAGGAAGAATATTGGTAAAGCAATACCAACAGAGCCATCCCATATCCCTCCTGCAGACGGATCTTTTCAGGAAATACAAATCGACTTCGTACAGTTAACACCCTTTAGGAATTATTGTTATGTATTGGTGTGCACTGATGTTTTTTCAAACTGGGTAGAGGCATTTCCTGCCACCACGGATGCTGCTGTGTTTACCGCAAAGAAAAATTGCGCAGAAATTTGTGTGTAGATAATGGTACCCCTAGAAGTAGGAGCAAAGCTTGAAATTGTACTATTGTGATCATAGATTTTGCCACTAGTATTATGTAGCTTCGGAACCACTCCCAGATCTTCACTCAACGAATCACCCTCTTCGAAATTTGTTTTTGTTTTGGTATTTGTGTCTTTTTGATTGTTTTTGGAAGACAACCTCATGTCATGATTGATCCGCACAATGATCAGAAATACACCAATGAGGTGACAGTACAATACCTTATTGAGATGAGCCAGCATTTGAGAACTTGACAAAAGAACTTGAAACTGTTGATTGCTGGTATGCCAAATACTGTCTTGATTGTGAACCAAGAGACTGTGTGATTGTTCTTACGCTCTGGTTGCCTAATAGACAGGTGGGAAGGACCATACCAAGTTTTGTTGACAGCACTATCCCTGTGAAAGTAGCCGAGAGAGAGACTTGGGTCCACGATTCCCATTGCAGGAAAGTCGTTAGTCCGGAAGGAACTCGTAAATGGAGTGAGATCGCAAAAGTATCACCAGAGACTCTATTCCGTGAAGATTGAGAGGCGGCACTGTTGAACACTACCTGAGCGTACTAAAGGATTGCAGAAAGACCAGTCATTGTAATTTATTTGTTATGAACAAGAGTTGTTTTGTTCTAATCTCTTTTCTCTCTTTCCCGCTGACAAACATTTTTTTTTCAGGATATTCTATTTTTGCAAGGTTTTTTTTAATGAGGAGTCGAGTGTGGGACTGGAACTGGTTCTGGAGGAAGGAGTGATTTCCTTATAGGATCCCAGGATTAGCCGATCAGTTTGTTAAAGTCAGAGAAAAATCAAAGTTCTAGTAGTTATGGAGTTCAGACAATGGCTATTCACACATTGCAGATAAAGAGCTCATTAATATATGTGGAAGAAAGGTTTATGAGTGGCTCTCCCCGAACTCCGAATGTTTATGTTATTTAGGAAGGACACTACTTATAACCCTTGTTCAATGATTAAACAAACCTAGCATACGTTCCAGAAATGGAAACAATGTTCAGAAAATGATAGGAATATGTAGATCATGAAAATTTTATACGTCACTGTCACGATTTGTTTGGGTCTTCTTCATCTACCCAGCAGAACCTCAATCGAATCCAAACATCAGTGTACAAAGACGTAGGTACATGTATGTGTGAAATGTTCGTCGCAAATCAGACATTATAGGCCAAAGCACTGTCCCAGCATACTCTATAGGTTGAATGTTGTCCCACACCCAACCAGTGGTCCCGTGACCGCCGAGTGCATATAGAGCAGGGGTGGGGAACCTCCGGCCCGCGGGCCGTATAAGGCCCGCAAAGCCGTTTGCTCCGGCCCACCCGCTTCTGTCAGCGAGACACGCCACCGCTCAGTCCGGCGGCAGCGTGTCTCAGCTGTCAGGACAGGGAGGAGAGCGCGGCTATGTCGGGTGGTTGCGGCGGCGTGTAGTACTTCAAACCAGCCGCCGGTTCGTGAGTCAATCAGAGCTCACGGACCGGCAGCCAATCAGGAGCCGCGGCTGCCGGTCCGCGAGCTCTAATTGGCTCTCGCACCGGCAGCTGGTTTGAAGTCCTACACGCCGCCGCCACCCGACATAGCCGCACTCTCCGCCCTGTCCACTCCTGACACATGAGTAACGCCGCCGAATGGAGCGGTAAGCAGCAGGTAGGGGGGATCTGTATACCTGGCACTGTGGGGGGCATCTGTATACCTGGCACTGTGGGAACATTTGTATACCTGGCACTGTGGGGGACATCTGTATACCTGGCACTGTGGGGACATCTGTATACCTGGCACTGTGGGGGGCATCTGTATACCTGGCACTGTGGGGACCTCTGTATACCTGGCACTGAGGGGGGCATTTGTATACCTGGCACTGTGGGGACATCTGTATACCTGGCACTGTGGGGGGCATTTGTATACCTGGCACTGTGGGGGGCATTTGTATACCTGGCACTGTGGGGGGCATTTGTATACCTGGCACTGTGGGGACATCTGTATACCTGGCACTGTGGGGCCATATGTATACCTGGCACTGTGGGGGGCATCTGTATACCTGGCACTGTGGGGGGCATTTGTATACCTTGCACTGTGGGGACATCTGTATACCTGGCACTGAGGGGGGCATTTGTATACCTGGCACTGTAGGGACATCTGTATACCTGGCACTGTGGGGGGCATTTGTATACCTGGCACTGTGGGGGGCATTTGTATACCTGGCACTGTGGGGACATCTGTATACCTGGCACTGTGGGGGCATATGTATACCTGGCACTGTGGGGGGCATCTGTATACCTGGCACTGTGGGGGGCATCTGTATACCTGGCACTGTGAGGGGCATTTGTATACCTGGCACTGTGGGGGCATTTGTATACCTGGCACTGTGGGGGCAATTGTGGATCTGGCACTGCACTATTGGGGGCATATGTGTATCACATCCCATTTTAACTGGCCACACTCATTTTTTTGGCACGCGCGCCTACCTCTAAGGGGCAGGGTAATTTTTTAAGTTGAGAATTTTTGTATGGCCCCTGAAGGATTTTATAAATATCCAAATGGCCCTCGGTAGAAAAAAGGTTCCCCACCCCTGATATAGAGGATGTCTCGTCCTCCTCCCTGTCTTCCCCAAATATAGACAAGTGTCTGATTTGCAAAATTAATACATACTTGTGTCTAGGTCACCGATTATTGTATGAAATATTTTTTTTTCTTATGTTAATAATTGATGGCAGTTATTGTTTACTGCCAAAGGGTGGACTGTCGAAGTCAAAAATATTACATAAAAAGAACATACAAACTCTACACATTATAAGTCGCTATACTTGCAAATACGCACAGCGAGCACTGCAATATATGGTAACACACGCATTTACACGGACGTGCCACAGAGATGGATACGATACTTATTTCATATAGTACATAACTATAATAATATCAAGCGCCAGACATCATGATTTAAAATTATATAATGAAGTAATGTCATGTATGTGTATTATTTGAATGAAACCAGATACACCTGTCATATTTGGTATTAAAGCAAGCAGATTAGGGTGTAGATTCATTTGATACTTGTTATTAAGTTGTAGGACATTGCAACAAATAATTATGATTAAATGTATAAAAGCTAAAATCACTTTTATTAGAACAATAGATATTCCAAACATGTAGTGGACAGGAAGCTCAGGTCAGCCCTTTGGATGTCTTCAAGGCTGAACCTGATATGCATATACAAAGAGACTAGTGACTCATCATGAATAAGTTCCCTCCCCCAAACTAGATAACACATTGCTGATCACACAGGAAGTCAGTTGCTGTTTGGTCTGTTAATAACAAATATATACATCAATGAGCTTTGGAACTCAGATAATGTGTGGGTGTATTGTTTTCTCTTATGGGATGCAGTGTTTTGCGATGTACAGCGCACTTTTATCGTATATGGTAATAAGATGCGCCTGGCGTCTGCAGTATATATTAGAGTGGGCATTTTAAATATTTGTGAGAAAGCAATTTGGCATTCCCAGAACAAATTATACTGTATATGAATGTCCATAAAGATAGCTAGCTCATCCCTGGGATTGGAGATAGGAATTACTATGGATATATAGAAGTATGTTCTACGAATTTCATTGTTGTCATTAAAATGCATAATTTTACATTTAGTTGTACATCATTCTAAAAGTGATATTTATGCTAATGGCCGGAGAAAACGATATTGTTCAACCATCCCGAATGACATTATTTTTATTTTTTATTTTTCGTCTTTGTTTTATCCTCTACTTCTTATCTTCATTTATGAGTCATCTTCACCGTTGGAACCTTAATTTTCTGAGTTCTCACTATAAATTGGTCTAAATTCAGAAATAGAATCTCGAAAGATGTATATATGCCAGACAAATATGTTTTATGCTATTCTTAAACATGTAAACTAGATAACCAATGTTAAAAACATTTATATAGAAAAAAGAATATCCTGCTGAGGTTTTTGGTTGAAAAGGTGTCAAGTTAACTGTTTATTGTGCAAACTGCAAAAATTAGTATGTATTGTGACAGTTCTAACTTGTATTGTGACAGTTTATGTTTTGCTCTCTTTAAAGACACCCCTGGTGAAGTCAATATTGATGAAACGCATTGGTTTATATGCAAGTTGTTTTATCTGAAGCTAACAGAAACGTTTGGCCCTAATAGGGCATATTGACAACTAAGGAAAACAATGTGTTAATGTATTCTATGAACTGGAAAATGTAACAATTTTAAAGTTTAATGTTTTTTAAGATTTATGTTCTAAATAAATTCAATTAATGGTTATTTGGTGCTATTAAGAAATTGTTTATACTAAGGATAATCGGTTTAGCAAAAGCTATACAAACTACATTATAGGTGCCCCTGTAGATACTTTTGTTCTATTCCTATTCCTTTAGGATTCAAATCTGGCAGAGGACCATCTTCCGGGTATTTAGCAGCCGAACCTAGATCAATCCAAGCTTTCATAAAACTATACTAAGAATAGTTAAGAGCGCAGTATCGTTAAAAAAAAAAATAGACCTGTACTTACCTCATACTCCGATAAGGAAAAATCTGTTTACTTGATCTTATTGTAGTTTTTATACATTCATTTTTAAGTGTTTTAGTTCAGCTGTGATTGTATTGTCCCATTTTATATATATGTCTTTTTATGTCTCATTTTTATGGTAATAAATAGTTTTATTATATTTATTATTGGCAATTTTACTTCATTGATTCACACCGTTGGTCGCTATTTATCCCTCATCCCCCCATTTCTCCTACATTGTTTCAGGGAATTACCACCTCTGTTTATATTGAGGGACCTAGCTGAGCCCCACTAGCAGCCCAGGGGAGTGTCACATTGTATTGCCATCTTTCACACAACATACAGTATCTGATTTATATCACATGTGGCGCAGTAATAATCCTTGTTTTATATATATATATATATATATATATATATATATATATTTATATATATATATACATACATACACACTGCTCAAAAAAATAAAGGGAACACTAAAATAACACATCCTAGATCTGAATGAATGAAATATTCTTATTAAATACTTTGTTCTTTACATAGTTGAATGTGCTGACAACAAAATCACACAAAAATTATCAATGGAAATCAAATTTATTAACCCATGGAGGTCTGGTTTTGGAGTCATCCTCAAAATTAAAGTGGAAAAACACACTACAGGCTGATCCAACTTTGATGTAATGTCCTTAAAACAAGTCAAAATGAGGCTCAGTAGTGTGTGTGGCCTCCACGTGCCTGTATGACCTCCCTACAACCCACACAAGTGGCTCAAGTAGTACAGCTCATCCAGGATGGCACATCAATGCGAGCTGTGGCAAGAAGGTTTGCTGCGTCTGTCAGCGTAGTGTCCAGAGCATGGAGGCGCTACCAGGAGACAGGCCAGTACATCAAGAGACGTGGAGGAGGCCATAGGATGGCAACAACCCAGCAGCAGGACCGCTACCTCCGCCTTTGTGCAAGGAGAAACAGGAGGAGCACTGCCAGAGTCCTGCAAAATGACCTCCAGCAAGCCACAAATGTGCATGTGTCTACTCAAACGATCAGAAACAGACTGCATGAGGGTGGTATGAGGGCCCGACGTCCACAGGTGGGGGTTGTGCTTACAGCCCAACACCGTGCATGACGTTTGGCATTTGCCAGAGAACACCAAGATTGGCAAATTTGTCACTGGCGCCCTGTGCTCTTCACAGATGAAAGCAGGTTCTCACTGAGCACATGTGACAGACGTGACAGAGTCTGGAGACGCCAAGGAGAACGTTCTGCTGCCTGCAACATCCTCCAGCATGACCGGTTTGGCAGTGGGTCAGTAATGGTGTGGGGTGACATTTCTTTGGGGGGCCGCACAGCCCTCCATGTGCTCGCCAGAGGTAGCCTGACTGCCATTAGGTACCGAGATGAGATCCTCAGACCCCTTGTGAGACCATATGCTGGTGCAGTTGGCCCTGGGTTCCTCCAAATGCAAGACAATGCTAGACCTCATGTGGCTGGAGTGTGTCAGCAGTTCCTGCAAGACGAAGGCATTGATGCTATGGACAGGCCCGCCTGTTCCTCAGACCTGAATCCAATTGAGCACATCTGGGACATCATGTCTCGCTCCATCCACCAATGCCACGTTGCACCACAGACTGTCCAGGAGTTGGCGGATGCTTTAGTCCAGGTCTGGGAGGAGATCCCTCAGGAGACCATCCTCCACCTCATCAGGAGCATGCCCAGGCGTTGTAGGGAGGTCATACAGTCACGTGGAGGCCACACACACTACTGAGCCTCATTTTGATTTGTTTTAAGGACATTACATCAAAGTTGGATCAGCCTGTAGTGTGTTTTTCCACTTTAATTTTGAGGGTGACTCCAAATCCAGACCTCCATGGGTCAATAAATTTGATTTCCATTGATAATTTTTGTGTGATTTTGTTGTCAGCACATTCAACTATGTAAAGAACAAAGTATTTAACAAGAATATTTCATTCATTCAGATCTAGGATGTGTTATTTTAGTGTTCCCTTTATTTTTTTGAGCAGTGTGTATATGTATATATATATATATATATATATATATATATATATATATACACACACACACACACACACACACACACACACACACACACACACATACAGTGCAGCTGAAAAGTATTCACAGCGCTTCACTTTTTCCACATTTTGTTATTTTACAGCCTTATTCCAAAATGGAATAAATTCATTTTCCCCCTCAAAATTCTACATACAATACCCCTTAATGACCACATAAAAAAAAAGTGTTTTGGAGATTTTTGCTAATTTATTAAAGATAAAAAACTAAGAAATCATATGTACATAAGTATTCACAGCCTTTGCTCAATGCTTGATGTAAGCTTGGCACACCTATCCTTGGGCAGTTTCACCCATTCCTCTTTGCAGCATCTCTCGAGCTCCATCAGGTTGGATGGGAAGCGTTGGTGGACAGCCACTTTCAGATCTATCCAGAGATGTTCAATCGGATTCAAGGCTGGGCTCAGGCTGGGCCATTGTATCCCCAACTGAGGCACTAAATGGACCCCCGCATCTCTCCACAAAGTCTGCAGCCTAATTCTTCTTAGCTCTGGGATGACTGGGATTCCCCTCCTGCCGGGACTGGGCTGTGTCAGTAACATGTACACACCTGTGTCACCAGTGACCAGTCCGACCGGGATGTAGTTACATTGCCGGCAGTCGGGTTCCTGGCAGTCAGGATTCTGATGCCAGAATCCCGACCACTGACAATGCTGCCAGCAGTATTCCCAGCTCTAGATGGTGACTAGAGTGGGAATAGAATCTGTGGCGAACAACGGAGCTCGAAAAGGGCCTTGTTGTGCTCACCCCCCTGCTGGCATTCTGGCGGCCAGGATACCGCCGTCGGCATTCCACCGGCATCCCATAACCCAATGCGTCCGAACCTAAGGAGATAGGAAGATGCAGGCGGTGTCCTTCATTTACATGGGCCCCCTCTCTGTCTGGACCCAGGACTGCAGTCCCACTCTAATAGCAGCCCTGTTCCTGCCTTCTGCTTCTAAAAGGAATCCCACACTCTGCTGTTTGCCATTGGTTTCCCCAGAGCAGCAGGGGCCACATACTGTATAATTAAGAATAAAATAACCTTACTGATTACATCATTAACACTCTTTGTCATGAAACATTCAAGTAAATAAATTATTTTATCAGGCAACAGATAAGTTATGAAAACTTATGTCCAGTGTTTGGAGAAGCTACTACTGAATACTACCATGAAATCAGTATTTATTTTACTTAGCAAAAACTTATCCAGAACTAATCTGAATATATACATAAACTAGCTGAAGTTCCTGGTGTTGCCGGGTTTACAAAGGTTCTGCCCAGCATACACTAACGGGAGGTCCAACCAAGACCTCAAACCGCTAGTATGTCTCTGATCCAATGTTACCAATCTGTGAAGTTTTCATCCAAATCCATCCAGTGCAATGCCCAGAACAGGCTCCCTGGGTCAAAGTTCTGCCTGGCCCATTCCGCATTGATGTGTGACCAACCCCAACCCCCTAGCATGTCTTCTAGGGTCAAATGTTACCATGCTGTGAAGTTTTCCTCCAAATCCATCCAGTGGAAGTACCTGAGTCAAAGTTCTGCCTGGGGCATTCCACCGTGAGGTCTGACCGGTACCCTAACCCTCCTAAAACCTGGCCAGTATCCAACTGAATCATCTCGCTTTGGTCTCATGCCAATAAGTGCAGGGGTGTCTGAATACATAACCAGACCTACAAACAGACCAATGAATTTTATATATAAGATTATAAAAAATGTGTTTTATGCTCCTAGATTTTGTCTTTTATATTTCCTATCATTACAGCCATTTTTACAGTGAGTTCTGAGTTTGCTATTTATCTTTGTGAGGAAATGATTACTTCTTTTCATTCTTTCATAATTTATTTGTTTTAGGTGATGTTCGAGTATCCAATTACTGGAATAAAACTCGTATAGTTTGTTCATTTTAATTTCCAGTAAATAATATTTGGAAATGTGAGTAATTTATATCAAGTGTTTCTGAGTACCAAACACATAAAAGCCAGAGATGGCACATCTAAAGTGACGGGATTGCGGACTCAAATCAGATCCAGGATTTATAAGAATTATATTTAAAGTTGGCTCAATTTTATCAAGTGAACCAAAAACAGTCAGGGCGGTATTCTATTAGATACCACAGCTAATGGATACCCATTTTTCAGCCGATAACACATGGGTCTGGGAATTTATACCGGATCCCATGTGTTATCGGCTGTTAACAGGTAATTTTCAGTAAAAACAGGCTATAATTGGATAGTCCAATAGTACTATCAGGCTAAAAAGCCCATTTCTAGATGCGTTCAATTACTGCATGTAATAGGATACCGCCCAATGCTGTACTTTTCCATGTCAGTTATAATAATTGCATAAATGTTTCTTGGTTTGACCCGTTGATTGATTATATTGATATTGCCGTTCTATAGCTGTGTTCATGAGTTGTTTATTCCATGGCTCTGTCTTGCTTATAGCATACCACCATTTTGTGAATATGTGGCATACCCAGACTTTCATTGCTACGCTGTTTCAGTCTTCTTTCTATCCGTAGTCTTTTATTCCATATTAGACATTGGAGGGCTGATGGAGAGTTGTTGCAAGTCGATTTTGCAGCATATACTTGCATGTTTTCACTCTGCTGATATGCATAGGCAACTCAGTTGAATCTCCACTTGCAACTGTAGGGGCATCACTAAGTGGCAATGGGTAATTCACATGTAGGCAAACTTTAGCAAAGGTGTAACAAAAGAATTGCGCATAATGCACAGATTTACATACACATAGATATGCCTGTATTTAGTTGGATCACATGGACTGAGAATAGGGCTGGTACAAGTGTGCACTGATAATAATGATAGCTATGAAAGCAAGTGTATTCACAGGAGCTGTGTGTTCACGTAGACACATAAGAGAACTCTACATATGTGTCCGTGATCACGCCTATCTTGCATCCAATTCTGCATCAAACCCAATATACAGTATACTGTCTACTAGAGACTGTCTACTTAACTCTTCTGGATTTCCTTGCTGCATCATAGATACAGATAACAGATTTATCTTCCTTATGGTAATTATACTTGTGTGCACAATTTTTTCCCCTCTATTTTAATTTACGTACTACACTATGGAGGTGTTTTTTTTATCAATATGTAAATATCCTGTGACTGGGAGTGTGAAAGCATATAAACAACAGAAGGTCTATCCTGACTGACCATAGTAGCTGGGAACCAGTGGAATCACAGTTACTGTTTATTCATGATGTACCAAAACATTATTACGGTACACATAATATATTATAGTGCGTGAACGCACGCATATGAAGAATTACTAGATCAGGCACTTGTCTTATCTTTGCTTTTATCCAAGACTACTACACCGTGCCTTCATACGGTATATCGAGAGACTGAGTTGCCTCCCACCAAGATACTCTGGGGAGTGTTAAGAAAGTCTCACCTATGAGAAAGGACTATCAGGTCAAATCATGAAGCAGTTGTTCCAACTAAAGGATCCTCTTCTTTGACGAGTCCATATTCTCCATAGTCTTCAGGACAGTGACCCTTGTACACCCCAGGTTAAAACTTGTAGAAGTCTCCAGCAGGTCTTCTAGCCTTTAATAACAGCTTTTCCTTTAAGGTGCTATATGCCTACCGGTACAGGGATGCCACCAGGACTTACAACACTGGAGGTAGTAGAAGATTAACCTGGAATGACACGAATCAATGCCGGTATACAAGAAGACACTAAAACAAAACTAAATGATGAATACTAGGAAATACAAGTCAAGAGAAAAGACAACACTGCGGAAAGGAAGGAGACCAAAAGCATGAGAAATATGTTTGGCGTGTTTAGAGTATGAATAAGGAAGGGGATTTTACTGAAAAGAAGGAGTATATGCAATAGACACTTAAACACAGAACTCTCCCAAACTCTGGGCAACTCTCGGGTGAGGGGATTACATAAAGTACACAAACAGACAATACAGTGCATCCAGAAAATATTCACAGCGCTTCACTTTTTCCACATTTTGCTATGTTACAGCTTTATTCCAAACTGGAATAAATTATATTTTCCCCTCAAAATTCTACACACAATACCCCATAATGACAACATGAAAAAAAGTTTTTTTTAATTTTTGAAAATTTATTTAAAAAAAAAAAAAAAACAAGAAATCACATGTACATAAGTATTTACAGGCTTTGCTCAATACTTTGTTGATGCACCTTTGGCAGCAATTACAGCCTCAAGTCTTTTTGAATATGATGCCACAAGCTTGGTACACCTATCTTTGGGCAGGTTAGCCCATTCCTCTGTGCAGCACCTCTCAAGCTCTCAATCAGGTTGGATGGGAGCGTCAGTGCACAGCCATTTTCAGATCTCTCCAGAGATTTTCAATCGGATTCAAGTCTGGACTCTGGCTGGGCCACTCAAGAACATTCACAGAGTTGTCCTGAAACCACTCCTTTGATATCTTGGCTGTGTGCTTAGAATCGTTGTCCTGCTGAAAGATGAACCGTCGCCCCAGTCTGAGGTCAAGAGTGCTCTGGAGCAGGTTTTCATCCAGGATGTCTCTGTACATTGCTACATTCATCCTTCCCTCTATCCTGACAAGTCTCCCAGTTCCTGCCACTGAATAAAATCCCCACAGCATGATGCTGCCACCACCAGTCTTCACTGTAGGGATGGTATTGGCCTGGTAATAAGCTGTGCCTGGTTTCCTCCAAACGCGATGCCTGGCATTCACGCCAAAGAGTTCAATCTTTGTCTCATCAGACCAGAGAATTTTGTTTCTCATGGTCTGAGTGTCCTTCACGTGCATTTTGGCAAACTCCAGGCGGGCTGCCATGTGCTTTTTACTAAGAAGTGGCTTCTGTCTGGCCACTCTACCATACAGGCCTGATTGGTGGATTGTTGCAAAGATGGTTTTCCTTCTGGAAGGTTCTCCTCTCTCCACAGAGTAATGTTGTAGCTCTGAAAGAGTGACCATCGGGTTCTTAGTCACCTCTCTGACTATGGCCCTTCTCCCCTGATCGCTCAGTTTAGACAGCCGGCCAGCTCTAAGAAGACAGGTGGTTTCCATACTTCTTCCATTTATGGATGATGGAGGCCACTGTGCTCATTGGGACCTTCAAAGCAGCAGCTATTTTTCTGTACCCTTCCCCAGATTTGTGCCTCGAGACAATCCTGTCTCGGAGGTCTACAGACAATTCCTTTGACTTCATGCTTGGTTGGTGATCAAACATGCACTGTCAAGTGTGGGACCTTATATAGACAGGTGTGTGCCTTTCCAAAGCATGTCCAATCAACTGAATTTGCCAAATCATGTCCAATCAACTGAATTTAAAACAGGTAGACTCCAATCTCAAGGATTATCAGTGGAAACATGATGCACCTGAGCTCTATTTTGAGGTTCATGACAAAAGCTGTGAATAGATATGTACATGTGATTTCTTATAGGCCCTACACACTGGGCAACATGAGTGAAAGATATGAACGATCTCGTTCATTAATGAACTAGATACCATTCATATCTTTCAGTGTGGAGGCACCAGCGAAGAACGATGCGTGGCCCCGCACTCGTTCATCGCTGGTGCCCCGTCGCTTGTGCATGCAGGCCAATACGGTCGATCTCCTCCATATTTGCCTGCATTGCTATGAGGCCGGATGACGGGGGGAGTGATGAAACTTCACTCCCCCCGTCACTGCCCCCCGCCGCCGGGTCGCCCGTCGGCCGTCTCCGCCGTCGGGCAGCACGTTACATAGTGTGTAGGGCCCATAAGTTTTTTATTTTTAATACATTTGCAAATCTCAAAATAACTTTTTTCACATTGTCATTATGGGGTATTGTGTGTAGAATTTTAAGGAAAAAAATTAATTTATTCCTTTTTGAAATAAGGCTGTATTAATAACAAAATGTGGAACAAGTGAAGCACTGTGAATACTTTCCGGATGCACTGTACACTAGAGAAAGAAGTTAGACCAAACAATAAAGAGATAGAGCCATAAACAGTGGGAGTAGTAAAGGTATACAGGAGAGATAGATAACAGAGGAAACACAAAACTGCATAGCAAGAATATGAGGAGAAATATTAGCAGAAGTAACAAAAGCAACACAACAGATTATGCAACTGAGACAGAGTTGGAAGCTGATAATTATGCGACTGACACAGTTCTACACAAAGGAATAACTGAGTTGGCTGCTGATAATTATGCAACTGACACAGAGCTAGACACAGGAATACTGCAGAGGACGGTAGCAGAATAACCATACAAAGGTATCCATGGCCAGTACTAGAACCTAGAGACAAGGGCTCCCGCTGCAACCAGGAACTATGACCAGCAGGGAGTGAGAGACAGACAACATAAATATAGGAGACAAAACCCAATGAGACTCACAGCACAGCCAGCCTCCTCTAATTACCATCTCTCTACAGGATTGCTGCTGCACATTCACCAGCCTCCTTACTTTCACAAGAGACAACATGCTGGTGTCAGGTAACAAAGTGTTCCCACACAGATGTGCTGCTACACATAATAGCCAGCTTCCAGGTAACCAGGAGACAGCCAGAAACACAAACAGAAATGAGCCACAGCAACTCATAACAGCAGTGAAAAGAGTGGCGAAAAGGACCAGTGGAGAAGTTGCCCATGTCAACCAATCAGCTTTGAAGCAAGCCCTTATCAAGTACATTCTATCAAATGTAATGGAGATGCTGATTGGTTGCCATGGGCAACTTCTCCACTGGTCTGTTTATCCACTGTTTTTTTAACTGCTTCATGAATAGACCCCTGCTTGTATAATAGCCATAGTTACAAAACAATGTTGTTTGTGTATTTTTTTATACAGTATATTGAGTTGTACCAACAATAGATCTTGAGTACAAAAGTGGTTGTGCCACAAGTCCTTTGCTGGATACTAGCTTACATACTTTTCCAGTTATTAAGTGATTAATGAGTTAGATGTATCTGACAATGTATTATAAAGTAATTAGTAGCTCTTACAACACACCCATGAGGTGCCTGCCCAGTGTAGTTTTTGGGGGTGTTGCCAGTAGCCCTGATCCCCAACTTTCCTTTCTGTTCAGTTTTATAATCACTTTTCCATTGCAAGATAGGTTTCAAATTTTCCTTCTGTTATCAGTGTTGCTATTGCAAGGCTTTTGTGTACACAACATTTTATGTCACCCCATCTCCATTTATGTCATTTATTTTAGTTAATTGATTTATGGTTATTTCAGGTCATTGAATTATGGTTATTTCTGTCAGTTACTGCAGTTCATTAAAGTTTTCATAAAAAGCCATCCAGAGGAAGGAAGGTTTCAACATCCTGCCCAGCACACACCAATGGGGAGGTCTAACCAGGACCCCTACCATCTAAGATGTCTTCTGGGATCCAAAATTACCACTCTGTGAAGTTTTCCTCAAAAACCATCCAGTGGAAGGCCCAGAACAGGCTCTCCGGGTCAAAGTTCTGCCCAGCATACACCAATGGGAGGTCTGACTGGGACCCAAACCCCATAAGATGTCTTCTGGGATGCAATGTTACCACTCTGTGAAGTTTTCTTCCAAATTCATCCAGTGGAAATGCCCAGAACAGGCTCCCTGGGTCAAAGTTGTGTCCGGCACATTCAACCATGAGGTACGACCGACCCCAACCCACTAGTATGTCTTCTGGGATCCAATCTTACCACTCTGAAGTTTTCCTCAAAATCCATCCAGTGGAAGGACCAGAACAGGCTCCCTGGGTGACAGTTCTGGCCAGTGTACACCAACGGAGGGTCCGACTGGGACCCAAACCCCCTAGTATATCTTCTGGGATACAATGTTACCACTCTGAAGTTTTCATCCAAATCTGTCCTGTGGCAGGCCCAGAACAGGCTCCCCAGGTCCAAGATCTGGCTAGTGTACACCATCGGGAGGTCCGACTGGGACCCCAACCCCGTAATGTCTTCTGGGATCAAATGTTACCACTCTGTGATGTTGTCTTTCAAAGCCATACAGTGGAAGGACCAGAACATGCTGCCTGGATCAAAGTTCTGCCCAGCGCATTCTACCGTGAGGTCCGGCTGGGACCCTAACCCCCCTAAAACCTGGGCAGGTTCCAACTGGACCACCTCACTTTGGTTTCATCCCAATCAGTGCAGGGTTGTCCGAATGCTTAAGCAGACAAACACACACACACACACACATATAATATATATATATATATATATATATATATATATATACACACACATACATATATATATATATATATATATATATATATATATATATATATATACAAATAATGTGTCTGTGTGTGTGTCTCGTGCACCAACCTCTATGTTGTGCAGAGAAGTTAGTTCCATTGTCAAAATATAATACTTCATTTAAATGGGGACTACGTTAGATGCTAAGGGCTCTTAACTACTTTTAGTATTGATTTTTGTTCCCTGCATGAGGTGACCAAACTGTTTCCACATTATTGTAGCATAGTTGAGCCATCAGTCCTTGTGTTTAATATTACCATGGTGCTGTTGCAGTAACCAGGCAAATCGGTTTCTATAGAGTATTATCTACAAATAATAATTAGTGTTTATGCACTGGTGATCTGAGAAGGGAGATTTATGCTGGACATGATTAATGATGTTTAACTTTAATATGATTTGACTTTTTGCATGGATAAGGTTTAAATTAGTCCTGTCAACTGACAATGCACTGCATCTAAATATTCAGTAAAATCTTATTAAATGTGGTCTATGTCTGTGTGTGTAATCACAGGTACATTTATTACTGTTCTAATTCAAATATTTGTTTGTACTATACAGGAACCCCAGCCCGGGCAACGGGAGGGGGTTACACAACACAATGGTGAGTACCATCTATGGGCTACAGTATATTTGCTGGTTCTACACACCTATATGTATCCTTGTTCTCCTGGTGTGCATCTGTCCCATCTAATATGCCTCTGTTCAATTGGTACTCTTTAATACCTCTTTGTCCCATTATTCCATCTGTCTCCCCATCCCTTCTGTTCCCCCTCCTTCACCAATCTTTTCACAACATTTATTTTCTTCTCACATCACAACTTCACCTCAGTCTTCCTCCGTTTTACATCTCTTTGTGTCTTTCCATCCTCCTTTTCTGGATGTTTTAGGTAGAATCATTGCGGGTGGATATTTTTTTTATAAACAGAAAAGAAAAAGAGCGCATGCATATGTCATTGCTGGTGGCTGCTTATCACACATCATTTCTCAACTGAACCAATGGAATGATGGCAGGTAAGTACACTTTTCCTTTATTAAAGGGTTACTGATGGCAATCAGTGCTATCTCAGTAACCACTACCAGTATCTTGCATGTAGGAACCTATTAAACAAGTAGTACTTCTTCCACCATAATGCATGAAAATCTATATTTTCTTTATTATTCTGAATTATCTTGAATCAAGTATTTTTTTTTTTTTGCTTTTCTTTTTTTAATTTTCTAATGTTGCAGGACATGTGGGGAGCCTTGATAGCGGGTGTAGTATGTTATGGTGGCGGCCGATCTACCAGTGACCAGCATACCGGCGCTGGAATCCCAACCGCTGGCATACCGACAGCTTGGCGAGTGCAAATGAGCCCCATTGCGGGCTCGTTACGGGTATGGTGGCGCGCTACGCATGCCATGTTATCTATTCTCCCTCCAGGGGGGTCGTGGACCCCCAAGAGGGAGAAGAACTGTCGGTATGCCGGCGGTCAGGATTCCGGTGGCGGATTCCGGGAGCCCGACCTCCGGCAAAGTGAAGACTAACCTTGATAGCAAGGGGCATGTGTAGCACTACAATAATGTGGAGAGACTGAGAACATTCACCTTCTATGTGCACTGGGAATGAGGAATCCAAACTACGGGTTGGGTATGCATGACTGGCTGTCAGGAGACCGCCGGTCAGCATACCTCCGCCAGGATCCCGGCAGTGGAATGCCAGCGGGGGAAGGGGGGGTGAGCATATCAAGACACTTCTGCGGGCTCGGTGGTGACTCATTCTATTCCCACTCTATCGGTGTCATGGACACCCACGAGTGGGAATAGTCCCTGTTGGTCGGCATGCCGACCATAGGGATTTTTAGGGGCGGGATGTAGGGGGAGGTGTTGTGACCGGCGGTATCCTGACCTCCGGTTACATAACCGCATCCACACACTACACCTGCGTGCCCACCAGGCCTTGATGGGGAGAGGAGCATTGGTGGCTTGAGGAGTTGGATATGGCCGTGCATGTTTCATCTGTATTGGATGGCATAATTTCTGATGGCAGCCCTGATAGTGATCAAACACACAAGAAACACCACAGCCATTAATGAGTATGAGCATCCAATATCACCACAAATCACTACCGATCTCTCCCTTGTGACATCATGAGCATGCATCTAATATCAGCACAACACAAACCTGCCTTTTGCTTGGGACACCATGACCATGCATCCAATATCAGCACAAAACACTACCTCCCTAGTGACATCATGACCATGAATCTAACATCAGCACAAAACACTACCTGTCTCTCCTTGAAACATCACCACCATGCATATAAAAGCACAAAACAATATGGAAGAGATGTAGTACGCCCCTGAGAGTAATAAAGGGAAGTGAGATAAAATACCAGCCAATCAGCTCCTAACTACCATGTTACAGGCTGTAAAAAATAAAATAAAAAATAAAAACAATTTTAAACCGCACTACATTATATTTATTAGTGCTACGGGCTGTGTTTGAAAATTGACAGTTAGAAGCTGATTGGTTGGTAGTTTATCTTTCTACTTTACTACTCTCCAAGCTTAGTACATCTGCCCCTAACTGTGTCTCCCTTGTGACATCTTGACCATGCATCCAATATCAGCACAAAACCCTACCTGACTCTCCTTTGTTACATCATGACCATGAATCTGCCATAAATAGAAAACACTATCTGTCTCTCCATTATGAGATCACCACCATGCAAATGACATAAGCCTAAAATAATACCCATCTCTCCCTTGTTACATCATGACCTTGCATCTAACATAAACATAAAACACTATCTCTCCCTTGTGACATCAGTACTATGCAGATAACATCAACACACAACACTACTCTACCTTGTGACATCATGACCAGGGGCGGAACTCTCGGAGACAACGGAGTCCATTGCCGCCGGGCTCCTGGCCATGAAGGGGGCACGGTGCCTACAGCTGCTCCGTTGTCCCCCGACCCCCGTTCCGTTCACACATGACATGATACATTTCCGTAGTGCAGCAGGAGCTGCTAGAGGAGCAGCCGACAGACGAACGAGCGCAGCGCCTATTAGCATCAGCGGCGCTCGCTCCTCCTCCTGTCTGTGCTCTCTGCTGCTGTGTGCTCTGGCCTGGGTCGCAGATATCACGTGACATCCTCCCGCGACCCAGAGCCGCCGCCCAGGACTCCTAAGAGCCGCCATGCGAGAGTGCGGGATAGCGGCGCTGTCACAGACTCCTGAAAAGTAAAGTACCTATGTACAGTACATGCAAGCACTTTTGGGGGAGAGAGAGAGGGGGGAAGGGGACACAGTGCTACCAAATTATTTTTTTAAATCTATATAATATTATTTTTATATATAATATATGCAATCATCTAAAAATGCAGAACACCAAATAAGACACAGTCACAGTGGCATAACTAGCAGCACTGTCACAATGTCTTATTTGGAGTGCCGCATTCTTAGATGATTGGTAGTATTTTGTTATAAGCGGATGCCCAACTACTTTATCCCACTATTCACTTGCTGTTGGATTAGGGTGGTCTTCTGGTTGCCGGCGGTCGGGGTCCCGGCGACCAGCATACTGGCGCCAGAATCCCGACCGCCAGCAAACACACATCTTTTCTCCCTCTTCGGGGTCCACGACCCCCCTGGAGGGAGACGCGCGCCACCGTGCCCGGAAGGGGCTCATTTGCGCTCGCCCAGCTGTCGGTATGCCGGCGGTCGGGATCCTGGCGCCGGTATGCTGGTCGCCGGGACCCCGACCGCCGGCAAACCATACTATACCCGTTGGATTCTTCATTGGAGTGCCACACCTCTATCCACCTATCCATTTCTTCATTGTGAAGGCTGTAAGTTTAAGTGGCAGTGCTAGACCCACCTGTTGTCTATCTATGGGGTAATTTCTATTCAGCGACAGTTGAATAGCGCCGGGAGTTAACTCCCGTCGCTAGTCAATTCAGCTCAAGTTAAGTCAGCGAAGGCCCGTTCTCGCAGACTTAACAGGTTGAATTGTTGGGAGAACGGGCATTCTCCAACTTAACTCCCCGGTGCGATGCTGATTCCCGACAGAATCAGCCTCGTGCGGCAGCACTTTTGTCGGGTTTCTTCTCTCATTCCCCGGGAGTGAGAGAAGAATTCCTGACAATTGGTGTCACTTGGCGCTGTATTGAATAGTGCCGGGAGCTAACTCCCGTCGCTAGTCAATTCAGCTCAAGTTAAGTCAGCGAAGGCCCGTTCTCGCAGACTTAACAGGTTGAATTGTTGGGAGAATGGGCATTCTCCAACTTAACTCCCCGGTGCGATGCTGATTCCCGACAGAATCAGCCTCATGCGGCAGCACTTTTGTCGGGTTTCTTCTCTCATTCCCCGGGAGTGAGAGAAGAATTCCTGACAATTGGTGTCACTTGGCGCTGTATTGAATAGTGCCGGGAGCTAACTCCCGGCGCTATTCAACTGTCGCTTTATAGAATTGACCCCAAAATATGTGTATATATATATATATATATATATATATATATATATATATATATATATATATTACACACACACACACACATAAAATAGCAGCAGGTTAAGTACTCTTAGTGACTCACACACAGGTACACTGATGGCCATTAACCCTGCCAGTGTACCTGTGTGTGAGTGCAGAACCTGCTGCTATTTTGTGTAATCCTTCTGTTTGGGCACCCGCTGCAATAACCAGCTTAAAGGGAGAGCCGGACCAAGCGGATTTATTATATATATATATATATATATATATATATATATATATATATATATATATACATATACACACACACACACACACACACACACACACACACACACCATACTATTGCATACATAATTGCATACTAGATATGCTTACTTGTATTTTTGTTGCCTGCATAACCGTAAATCAGGTTCAAATTTGTTTTATAAAGAGTCGGCATGGGAAGGGGGGGCACCAACATTTATCTTGCCTCCGGGCACCTGGGACGAACTTACGCCACTGATCATGACCATGCATTTAACAACAGCTAGGAGCAGATGGGATGGAAAACCGGCCCAGGAAATTTCCATAAGTACCCTATTGGGGGTGGGTCTATTGAGGGGCCAGGGTCTGAGCCGGAGACAGGATACTCCCTCCTCAAAGGACCATATTCTGAGTCGGAAGCAGTCGCGGCTTTCCTTGAGTATTTTGCTGAAGTTGCGTGTGTGACATTGGAGATGTATCAAAGCTTGGAGAGAGATGGAGTACTGGAGAACCAACCAATCAGCTCTTGTTATTTTTAAAACACAGCCTGTAAAGTTACATAATGCTTTGTTCTGTATCTCTATCTCTAATCTTTGATACATCTGCCCCTTCATCCTGATGCAACTACAATGCTGGCATTTCCATTTTGCTAGAAAATGCCATGTGTCCGTTTTCAAACCCTGAACCAGCTTCTGAAATCTCCTGGACACACTGGGGTAAGTTTACTAAGGTGGGAGCTTTTAGAACTGGTGATGTTGCCCATAGCAACCAATCAGATTATATCTATTATCTGCTAGAAGCAGCTAGAAAAATGGTAAGAAGAATCTGATTGGTTGCCATTGGCAACATCACCAGTTCTAAAAATCTCCCATCTTAGTAAATTTACCCCACTGTCTACTATAAGACTTGTTTTACCCTGATACAGTATGCTAGATTTTAACTTTTCTGCTGTACGTGTTATTTATCTTAAAGCTAGGTACACATCTGACTGATATGTCGGCGGACCCACTACTGTGCCGACTGAGCAGCTGATCCAGGTTCACTAACATATCGGGGTACACGCCCACCGATGTGCTCGCGATATATTGGTCGATTGATCGAATGTGTCAGCCCAAATCTTGGGTTTTTGATCTGTATCTCCTTTGTGTTTTGAATCTGTATTGGTTTGCCCCAGCCGCCCTTTAGGGTTTTGGCTCTGTATTTGTCTTGGATCTATATTTTTAAGAAAAAAAAATCATAAAAACAGCTAAAATCACAGAATGTTGGCCTGTTTTTTTCCCCCCTCCAGTATTATTAACTTCAATAACATTCATTTCCAGTCAATTTTGACCACCTCACAGCTCACAATATTGTATTCATCCATTTTAGGCCAAAGGCTGCGGCGAGCTGGCTGGTTATTAACCGACAGAGCAGCAGCACAAACATACAGCAGTTTATAGCACATCTATGAAACACTGCCAAACAGCAGTGCAGAAATGAAAAGTGGTGCAAGATGGAATTGTCCTTGGGCCCTCCCTACCATCCTTATGCACAGTGTAACAAACCAAGCACTTCAGTGACAGGGACTGACACTTTTGTGGCTGAAGTGCTTGCTTTGTTTGGGCCCCCACAAAACCATTTTCTGGAAGGACTACCGCCGATCACTAATGAGGAGGTTGATGATGAGGGTGTTAATTACATTATAATCTAAAATAAATTTAATGAATTCACCACAAATGACGTAACATGGAGGAGGTGCTTAGATGGCTAATGTCCCAACCTCTAACTTTGGCCTCACAAATGGAGCCCATGCCTTCACAATCATTGCCAGGATTTGTGAAAAAATAATTCCACACCCAAGAGTAGACTTTTTTGGTCTAATGTCCAGGCATCACAATGGCTTTCTTTTTATCACGGGCAAGAACTGCAGCGGCGGTTGGCTGACTTACACAAACCACATCATCAATATCCTCAGTGTCAGATAGTAGTAAATACACATACCCCTCTCATCCTGTTCCATTTCCACACATAAATCCTCAATTTCTATTATGCCCTAATCATCATCTTTACGTGTACTGCTCCCCACATCTGCAGATGGTGCAGAAATGGTGGAACGAGGTGAAAGAGGCTTCTCTATGAGGACAGTGTGAGAAATGTCAGACTCACACATAGCTGACGTCGACACCCCAAAACATTCCTCAGGAATGTGTGATGATACTGAATGCACAGTTTGTTCTACCGCATTAGTTGTTTTAATTTTTTTGACACCTCATCTAGACTCTGAGTGAAAAGTTCTTGTATCATCATGAAAAGCAGAAGATGCCTCACTGACAGTTGCAGAACCACCACTTATAAATGAGGGCTAAGGTCTGAGTCTTTCCTTGCCACTTTGTATGGTGAATCGCATATTGCCAATTTTATATTTCTCTGTAGCTAACGTTATTTTTGATTTTTTTTGCCACTGTAAAATTATATTGCTGCTTTGATTTTATATGCCCTGACTTAAGCCGTCTATACCCTTAGGCATCGGCCTTAGTAGATGACATTGATGGACTTGTATCGTATGTGCTTCCTGCTGTCCTCTCAATTGTTTGTCCTCTATATCTATTCACAAACACAAACCAAGTGGGGTATAGCACACACCACAATTTGTACAAAACATGTACCACCTACAGTGTCACAATACGTGTATGAGTCAGAAATAGTAATCAAACACTGCAGTTTAGTTTCACCAACAGTGTCGCACAATACGTGTATGAGAGGAGTATGAAAATATATTACTGTGGTACCATCTTCACCCACATTGTCGCACAATACATGTATGAAAATATATTACTGTGGTACCACCTTCACGCACAGTGTCGCACAATACGTGTATGAGTCGGGAAGAGTAATCAAACACTGCGGTTTTATTTCACCAACAGTGTCACACAATACGTGTATGAGATTAGTTCAAAAATATATTACTGTGGTACCACCTTTACCCACAGTGTCGCACAGTACATGTACAAGTCAGGAATAGTAATCAAACACTGGTTTAATTTCACCAACAGTGTTGCACAATCTGTGTAGGAGTATGAAATAATAATATACACAACGGTCTGACCGGCAGTGTCACAGTACTTATGAAAATAAAATAAAAATGGTATATATATATATATATATATATATATATATATATATATTTGTTTTATAATTATATTTTAGGCTTTTTAGCTTTTATTATTTTCTTTTTACACTTGGGCAGAGCCCCTGGATGGATGGACAGATCACCCCTTGTCAGATACACCAGACGACAGACAGAGCACCTGATACGAGTCGGACACACCAGCCCCTAGATGTACACACACAGTATACTGTTTTGTTTTTACGCTGGGCAGAGCCCCTGAATGTATATGGACTAAGGGGGGCCAATCCTGCGACATTTTTTCAATCCCGGGTATCGGGATTCAAAAATGGTCAATCCCAGTTTTCCCGGGATTAGCTTTTCCCAATATGTCCGCCCCTTTCGCCCCACACACATACAGCAGCTCACTATACAACGGGGGTGGAAGGGTGGGAAACATCCTTCGTACTCGGCGGGTGGCGGCGGATGGCTGACTGTGCAGCGTGACCTGTGACTGCACGTCGCGCTGCGCAGGAGGTGCCGGGCAGTGTCTGAGCGTCCTGATGAGGATCAACACTGCCTGGCTTAAAAAAAAAAAAAAGCTGCATGATCCCTCAATCCTCGGGATTGGAGCTTCCAATCCTGGGATTGAATCCCAGACGATTTTTGGCCTAAATCCCAGGATCCCGCCTATACCGATCCTGGGATTGCCCACCTTAATATGGACAGATCACCCCTTGTCAGATACAACACCAGATGACAAACAGAGCACTCCTGGACTGAGACTGATACACAGGACACACCAACCCCTGGATGTACACACACAGCATACTGTTGTTTTTTTAACATTGTAGCACAGCCCCTGGATGTATATAAACAGATCACCCCTTGTCAGATACACCACCAGAGGGCATACAGTGCATCCCTGAACTGGTACTGATACATAGGACACACCAGCACCTGGATGTATTGTACACACAGTATACTGTTTTTTTTTTTTTCAATCTGGGGCAGAGCCCCTGGATGTATATGGATTATGGACAGATCACCCCTTGTCAGATACACCACTTAATGACAGACAGAGCACCCCTGGACTGATACACCAGCCCTACAGCGGCCAGCAGGCAGAAGCACCACGCCACCCAGCACTGAGATGGACACGTTCATTCAGTACACTCTCCACAACCAAAGTGAAAATGGCGCAGATCACTGGGTCCTTTGTAGAATCTAAAACCCTGTGAGAATCCGACAACGGGATGATGATGTTTTACCTCGTTTTGGGATCCCAGTCTGGAGGGAACCCTCGAGCCGGACCGATCGGGAAGTTCATGTGGGTCCGGTTCACCGGTTCATCTATAGTGTGTACCCAGTTTAAGTGACCTACTGTATATTGTGATTTCTCTGCAAAGGGAAATCTCTGGAGATATTGATCCTCCCTGGGCAGATGGTGACTTCAGTCGGTATTCACTATTTGCATAGGAATATTTCAATGTTATAATCATATAACAGAGGTTCAATTAGCTTCTTAGGAACCAGGTCAAACCCAAATTGCAGTTTACATGAAACCACCAGAAACTAAATACCAGAGTTCTCAGGAAACATATCAGAACTGCAATAGTATTAAAAAGGTACTGGTTTTATTTAATGAACAGGACACAACACACAAGGAAACAATAACTTACACAGTTCACTTAATTTGCGAAAGTGTAACAAGGAGCTGTGAAGTTCAAGGAAAGGCAGTTTATACTTGCAGCATTGAAAGTTTAGCAGGCATGACATACTGATAAATGTCCAGAATTTAGACAGGAGTGCTGAGCTGTGAAGGAAGGCAATGAATTTCCAGACATTGGGCCGAACGCAACGGTCCGGACATGCCTCCGTTGTCCAGACCGCGACCCCCCAACAACGTTCTAACGCCATTGGCAGGAACTCCTCCCGCCCCGCGACCACCACTGCCTGTCAATCAGGCAGAGACAATCGCAGCCCTGGGATGCTCTTAGCGTCTCAATGGGCTCCCGGGGTGCGTGTGCACACTCAACTAAAAAAATTAGACTTTGATCGCTGCCGCTGGAGCGATCCAGTCTGAGTTAGCCCCTGAGAACCTGCACTTACACTCTGACAAGACAACTGAAACACCAATTACTTAATAATGCAATACAAATAGAAGAATATGTGGTTGTGTACAATGCTATTCTCTAATACATATTCAGTCAAATGTGTCAATTTATTGGTAATTAGATGTTATATAATACCATTAGGTCTAATGATACCCAATGAATGGGTACAATAGTTTAGACTTATAAGACAAATGTATTACACATATAAAAAGCTTAACAATATGCAGTGTCAGTAACTCAATTTAAAAAGTCAAAAGCATAAAATGATATTAATATACTTATATAGAATTCCTCTGACTTCATATACCATGGGGGATATCCAATTAACCCCCGGTAATTTACCAGTGCTAATTATCCCGTCGGACAGTAACGGAACTCCAGGAGGCAACGGAGTCGGCTGCCGTAGGGCTCCTAACCTCAAGGGGGCACCTCACCTCCATTGTCTCCAGTCAGTCAGACTGACTCATGCGTGTAAGCCCCTCCACCCATTGTGCGTGGTTGCAGTGTTTGCAGATGTTGGAAGAGGAGATGCTGCATATGCGCATGCAGGGAGGGGATGTTTTGAGTTGAGTTGCCTCATCTCAAGCCCTAGAACTACCTGACTATTGAAGAAGGAGGCCATACATAGAAGTCCTTAAGCAAAATTATGGACTGAGGCAAAGACCAGTGGCCTACCACTCAAGCAAGCTTGACAGCAGTACTCAAGGAGCACCTACCGGCATCAGAGCATTGGCAGCAGCAATAGTCCTAGAAGAGGACAAGAGCACAGACACAGTGCTGAATCAGCAGTCCTAGAAGAGGACAAGAGCACAGGCATAGTGCTGAATCATGAGCTTATCCAGGTACCGCATGCTGGTACAAAGAAGCTTCAACAAGCAAGAACCAAAACACTTGTCAGCAGCAAGGCTGACCAAGTATGAAGTAGCACTGCTAAGTGCAACAAATGTGACCATCAGAAGATGTACTACCCACAACCCAGCAACCCTTTTACCAGCATTAATAAATAAAGGTGTTGAATCTCAAGATTCAAAAGGAGGGAGAAACAGATTATCTTCCCTATTGATGGATCAGCAAGAAGATGATGATGAGGACCAGGAAGGTGGTCCAGAAGAAGAAGAAGATAGAGACAGATACATCATGGATGTAGGACCAGGGGATGGTCCAGAAGAGGAAGAGAATAATTCTTATAATCAAAATTTTTCTCTCTCTCATGATTGTGTGTCTTTAATGGAACAAGAAACTCAACTTTTGCCACATGTTACAGATAATGCCCATGAGCTACATGTGGATGGTTCAAGATACTTTGAGGATGGGATTCCTTATACAGGATATGCAGTAACCACTGAACATGAAGTTGTGGACTCAGGATCCTTACCATCCCAGCACAGGATTGTGGGCCAGATATGGAAAAGCAGAGGATTCAAGATGGCAAGTGGCGAAGACATACAACATGCTTCACCGATCAAACACCGGTTCAGAGTTCTTCAAGGGCCACAAAAAAAGTTGCAGTGATGAAGATCCAGGCACACACAAGAAACGACACTCCTGAAACAAGAGGCAACAATCTGGCAAGATGCTGAAGCCAAGAGGGCAGCAAAATGCCCCCAGCAGAAAAGGCAAGCCTATACAGTAAAGTAACCATTCCAGCGCCAGACCAAAATGCCTGATTATGCTACACTGATTGAACTTCAGAACAAAGCAGGAGAGAATGAGAGAGTAGCCTGTGGATAAATAAAGCAACCAAACAACCAGTGAAGGTAGCAATCTACACTACACAGACATAAGAAACAAAGCCTCAAATGCCTGATCTACAGGATTTGAAGAAATTTCAGGAACAAGCAGGTCCTGGAGAAAAAGCAGCATGGCAGAGAAGAGTAGCCAGACAAGAAGAAACTGGCTTATGGAAATTAGAAGAGAAGTTATGCTTACCCAGAAGCTTATACCCCCTTATGTGTTAAGTCAGCCATGGATTCACACACCCCTGGGTAAAGATCAGATGGGAAACTTAGTCACAGAAAGATGGATAGCTCCAGGATTTTATCCAGATGCAACCATGTTTGTACAAGCCTGCTGGATATGTGGAAATGTTCAATCCAGGACAGAAGGTCAAGACAACCCTTGGGGCAATCCCCAAAAGTTATTTTCCATTTAGAAGACTGCAAATTCACTATAACTAAATGTCAAAGATGTATTGGTAGTCACAGACATTTTCAGTTATTGGCCAATGGCAAAAGCTACAGCAAGATCAATAGCTAGAAAATTAAGTTCAGAAGATATTTGCAGATAAGGAGTACCAGAAGTTACAATATCAGATTAGTGAGTGTGTCACAGAAACTAGAAAGGGATGCTAAAGTGTTTATTTTTAGTACTGGTTAATAGTAGAACCATACTCAATAAAACCCCAGGTTATACACCTTATGAAATATTGTTTGATAGCATACCTAAGATAGGATGCTATTATCCACAAGAGTTACAGCATAAATAAAGTAATTTGACTGCATATGTTAAAAAAAGTCTTACTGAAGAAACTGACACCTCTGTATTCTCTAGTTTTTGCTTCTCTCCCACATTCAGAAGCAGATCTGAATCCCCACAAGCTTTAACCAGGAGATTGGGTGTATCTGAAAAGACACGTGAGAAAGTCACTTGAGCCCAGATTTGATGGTCCATATCAAGTGTTGCTGACCACACCCACTTCTTCGAAAATTAAGGAGAGAGAGAGACCTGGGTTCCACTGCAAACTTGCCCAAGTTAAGTTTGAACAATGAAATACACCACCATGCAGAGACTAATTGGGCCTAAACTAGACAGACCACTATGGGTCATTATATTGAGAACATCAGTAATTCTTGCATGACATCATATGCCCAGACAGGTAGAATGTGTTGTACATTTATCACTAATGAAACAGATAATGCACAAGAAGTGGTTCAATGGCATGTCCAAGAAATAGAAAATAAAAAACAAGCATATGCCAACAAAAACAATATCCCTGACACTCTAGAGGGTGACTGGGGATGGTTATCATGGCTAAATCCTACTAAGTGGTTTACTGTATACAAAGGATGGATTGTTGAACTTTTTATGTTTTTTGTTAAGAATTGTTGGCTTAGCAATTATAATATATCTGTGTTTTAAGATACTGCTTTGCTGTTTTTCAGTTTGCAAGAAACAAGTCAAGAAAGGGTTTAATACTTCCAAGTTTAAGGACTTACAGAAAAGTCTGGCAAGAAAGAGCTGTGAACAGTCTACCTTGATGGATATGAGTGAACGGTCACCAACCCTCCGTCAGACAGAGTGAAAGAACCATCTTGCGGGGATATAGCCTTTAGCACCATCATAGCTAGACTGTCTGCTTAGACTCGTTAGGTAGAGAAATTGTAATGCCAGATATACTGTAATGTCAGATTATTATAAAAAGGAGGGACTGAAAGTGACAGCATTATGCTAAAGCAGCTATCAGCCATTTTGTATAATGGCAGCCATTCTAGATGTATTTCAAGCTATTTTTTATAGGTTTATAAGTAATGCTGACATTTATCTGATATATGCATGAGACCCTTAGTCCTAGCAACCTGTATAAGAAATATGCACTCCAACATATTGATAATGGTCAAGGATCAGCTCAGATGCATATATGGGTTATCAATCCTACCTACCCCTTTAAGAGTTTATTAAGTGAATTTTTGTACTTGTATAAAACAAAACTTATTCTATGATAAGAAGTTAGTAGCCTGTTAAAAATAATGACCTGATAGGGAAGAGACTCCCTATTAGCTTGTTAGGCTAAAGAATTCACACCTGCAGATTTATAATTGCAAGATAGTATTTTTTGGCAAGATTCCCAGATATTGGCAAGAAGCCCAGAAAAGGACCTTCAAGCGTTTTGAAGCAAATAGAACAATTATAAATATAAAATCTTTATAATTGTTGTAAGCTTTGTATTTAATAACTAAAAGCATGTATAATGCTATATAAAATAGGTTTCAACCCAATAAGTAGTTATGTGATTCTATGTCTCATAATTTGGTATGGATTATAATGTTCATTGCTATAATCAATGAACATAGCCAGCTAGTATATGTAATTTCCTTAAATGAATTACATAGATATTTCTGTGAGAAACTATTTTGTTAAGAGCAATATGATTTCTCCAGCTGCAGTCACAAGGACATTTAGTTAACTCCTAGGCTAAGATAAAACTTTAATTACGTGAAGAGAACATTGAAGGAGTATGTTTTGGAATGTTCAGGTGACAATAGAAAGAAGGCTTTCAAGATTAATGTCCAAATAGTGATAAGAAAAGGCCTACTTATTAAATTAATGAGCAAATAGTGATAAGAATGTACATACAGAAATGCTATAATTGGTTTCATTAAATCATTGTTTATCTTTGCACATGGTGTGCTTTGATTGGCTAACACACTGCCATACCTTTATTCCTTTATTCATGTGTGTATAAATAAAGGCTCCTGAAATAACGAGTCAGATCAGAAATGACTTGCTGAGCTTCTACATATCTCCTGTGTGTTGTCTCATTATTTCTGGTCTCCAGCCGACTGCTAAGCACAGAACCATTGACTGATGTTCAAGGGTATTAAACAGATGACCGAAGGACGTTGATATACGGAGTCTATCTCCAACAACTGTAAGTATAAAACTAAAAATTATAAAACTAAAATAAGTGTGCTTATAGTAATAATGAAATCATGAATAATAACTAATTCCAGTGGTCAGCATATCATGACCAGACAAAAAATTACTAAACACATATATGTGTATCTTAATAATTCACTTCCCTTTGTACCTGCAAGTGTGTATAGGGCAACATAAGGCGCCCCCTCATAATGTAGTTTTCAAAAATGTCCCCACTGCTCTACATTTATAATTGACATCTTAAAATTAACCAATAAGACAATATTTGCAATAATTAATACATCTTTCATAGTTGGACAATTGGCTGTGATATTATAGCGCCCTCTGGGTTATCCTTTTTCTCCATTGTTTTTGTTTCCGCTAACAGGGGTTCTACCGTGAGGTGCTGCTCTTGTGAAGCGCGTGAGAAGGGTAAATTCTTTTTTAGCATATATATATATATATATATATATATATATATATATATACACACACACACACACACACACACACACACACACACACACACACACACACACTGCTCACAAAAATAAAGGGAACACTTAACACATCCTAGATCTGAATGAATGAAATATTCTTATTAAATACTTTGTTCTTTACATAGTTGAATGTGCTGACAACAAAATCACACAAAAATTATCAAGAGAAATCAAATTTATTAACCCATGGAGGTCTGGATTTGAAGTCACACTCAAAATTAAAGTGGAAAAACACACTACAGGCTGATCCAACTTTGATGTAATGTCCTTAAAACAAGTCAAAATGAGGCTCAGTAGTGTGTGTGGCCTCCACGTGCCTGTTTGACCTCCCTACAACGCCTGGGCATGCTCCTGATGAGCTGGCGGATGGTCTCCTGAGGGATCTCCTCCCAGACCTGGACTAAAGCATCCGCCAACTCCTGGACAGTCTGTGGTGCAACGTGGCGTTGGTGGATGGAGCGAGACATAATGTCCCAGATGTGCTCAATTGGATTCAGGTCTGGGGAACGGGCAGGCCAGTCCATAGCATCAATGCCTTCGTCTTGCAGGAACTGCTGACACACTCCAGCCACATGAGGTCTAGCATTGTCTTGCATTAGGAGGAACCATGGGCCAACCGCACCAGCATATGGTCTCACAAGGGGTTTGAGGATCTCATCTCGGTACCTAATGGCAGTCAGGCTACCTCTGGCAAGCACATGGAGGGCTGTGCGGCCCCCCAAAGAAATGCCACCCCACACCATTACTGACCCACTGCCAAACCGGTCTTGCTGGAGGATGTTGCAGGCAGCAGAACATTCTCCTTGGCGTTTCCAGACTCTGTCACGTCTGTCACGTGTTCAGTGAGAACCTGCTTTCATCTGTGAAGAGCACAGGGCGCCAGTGGCAAATTTGCCAATCTTGGTGTTCTCTGGCAAATGCCAAACGTCCTGCACGGTGTTGGGCTGTAAGCACAACCCCCACCTGTGGACGTCGGGCCCTCATACCACCCTCATGGAGTCTGTTTCTGATTGTTTGAGTAGACACATGTACATGTGTGGCTTGCTGGAGGTCATTTTGCAGGGCTCTGGCAGTGCTCCTCCTGTTCCTCCTTGCACAAAGGTGGAGGTAGCGGTCCTGCTGCTGGGTTGTTGCCCTCCTACGGCCTCCTCCACATCTCCTGATGTACTGGCCTGTCTCCTGGTAGTGCCTCCATGCTCTGGACACTACGCTGACACAGCAAACCTTCTTGCCACAGCTCGCACTGATGTGCCATCCTGGATGAGCTGCACTACCTGAGCCACTTGTGTGGGTTGTAGACTTCGTCTCATGCTGCCACTAGAGTGAAAGCACCACCAGCTTTCAAAAGTGACCAAAACATCAGCCAGAAAGCATAGGAGCTGAAAAGTGGTCTGTGGTCACCACCTGCAGAACAACTCCTTTATTGGGGGTGTCTTGCTAATTGCCTAAAATTTCCACCTGTTGTCTATTCCATTTGCACAACAGCATGTGAAATTGATTGTCAATCAGTGTTTTGTCTCCTAAGTGGACAGTTTGATTTCACAGAAGTGTGATTGACTTGGAGTTACATTGTGTTGTTCAAGTGTTCCCTTTATTTTTTTTGAGCAGTGTATATATATATATATATATATATATATATATATATATAAAAAGAGGGGGATAGGGGTATAAGCGACAGACCGTGTCCGATAAAACATGTAATAAATATGAAGAACCTGGCTGGATACGTAAAAAAATAACAATATATTTATTTAAACAATTAAAAAAATTATATAAAAAATTATTAGGGTGGGTTAAAAACCGGAGGATATATACTGCTAAATGATATAGGTAAAAAATAGCTAAAAGACTAGATTAAATAATACAGTATAAAACAATCAATAATTAGATATCGGATAAGAGAGTGCTGCTTATCTTAAAAATGGAGAGTCAATTGAGGTACACCCAACGCGTTTCGTCCGTCAGACTTCATCAAGACCCTGATGCAGGCGCATCGTACGGGTACAAAGTGGTTCGTTGCTGGGCGATGGATTTAATGAAGAATCCATTCGCACAGCCGATCGCAAGGAGATTGACAGGAAGAGGGCGTTTGTGGGTGGCAACTGACCGTTTTCAGGGAGTGTTTGGAAAAACGCAGGGCGGGTGTCTGACGTCAATTCCGGGACCAAAAAGACTGAAGTGATCGCAAGGGCTGAGTAAGTCAAGAGCTACTCAGAAACTGCAAAAATCTTTTTCGCCCCACTCGGCTGCACACGCGTTCGCACACTTGCAAAGCGAAAATACACTCCCCCATGGGCTGCGACTATGCATTTGCACGGCTGCTAAAAGTAGCTAGCGAGCGATCATCTCATCTCAAAATGTCCCCCATTGTTTTTAGGCCAAAAGGTTGCACCGAGGTGGCTGGATGACTAATCTAAGCGACACAAGTATGCACACAAACACCTGGCCCATCTAGGAGTGGCACTGCAGTGTCAGACAGGATGGCAGATGTAAAAAATAGGCCCCAAACAGCACATGATGCAAACAAGAAAAAGAGGTACAATGAGGTAGCTGGATGGCTAAGCTAATCGACACAAGTGTGCGACACAAGCACCTGGCCCAGACAGGATGGCACTTAAAAACACTAGGCCCCAAACAGCACATCATGCAAAGAAGAAAGAGGTGCAATGAGGTACCTGTATGACTAAGCTAAGCGACACAAGTGTGTGGCACGAACAACATGGGACTTGCTGGAATTTGCCCAGATGGAATACACGCAAGATATTGGTGGCACAGGAAAAGCCTGTAAAATTAATTTGGATAATAATAACCCTTTTATTCGGAGCTATTATAATAATATGCAGCACAGGCGAGCGTACCCCTACACCACAAAGGATTAACCCTGTAAAAATTATTTGGAAAATAATATAAGTAATGTATATAACCCTTTTATTTGGAGTAAATAATATACAGCACAGGGCACCACCACTGGACTTACGGCAGCACAAGACAGCACCACTGGACTGGACTTATATGGCAGTAACCCTGGACTTGTACGGCAGTGTCAGACAGGATGGCACTTAAAAAAACTAGTCCCCAAACAGCACATGATGCAAAGAAGAAAAAGAGGTTCAAGATGGAATTGTCCTTGGGCCCTCCCACCCACCCTTATGTTGTATAAACAGGATACACACACTTTAAGAAGCCAATCATTTCAGCGACAAGGTCTGCCACGCAACTGTGGCTGAAATGACTGGTTTGTTTGGGCCCCCACCAAAAAAGAAGCAATCGATCTCTCCTTGCACAAACTGGCTCTACAGAGGCAAGATGTCGACCTCATACTCAACCTTTAATCCCTCACCCCTTTCAGTGTGTACATCCTCCTCCTCCTCACAGAGTATTAATTCGTCCCTATTGGAAACCACCATCACAAGTCCCTGTGTACTTTCTGGAGTCAATTGCTGGTCAAGGTCTTCCTGTAGGAATTTATAATTCATTTTGATCAACATCATCTTCACATTTTGTGGAAGTAACCTCCTACTCCGATCGCTGACAAGGTTACCGGCTGCCCTAAACACTCTTTCGGAGTACACACTGGAGGGGGTTCAACTTAGGTAAAATAAAGCCTGCTTGTGCAAGGACTTCCAAATTGCATCTTTTTTCCTGCCAGTATACATACAGACTGTCTGACATGCCTACTTGGATGCTGTCACTCATGTAATCGTCCACCATTCTTTCAATGGTGACAGAATCATATGCAGTGACAGTAGACATGTCAGTAATCGTTGGCAGGTCCTTCAGTCCGGACCAGATGACAGCTCTCATTCCTGACTGCCCTGCATCACCGCCAGCGGGTGAGCTAGGAAATCTCATCTTTTTCCTCGCAGCCCCAGTTGTGGGAGAAAATGAAGGAGGAGCTGTTGACAGGTCAAGTTCCGCTTGAGTTGACAATTTTCTTACCAGCAGGTCTTTGAACCTCTGCAGACCTGTGTCTGCCATAAAGTGAGATACAACATAGGCTTTAAACCTAGGATCGAGCACGGTGGCCAAAATGTAGTGATCTGATTTCAACAGATTGACCACCCTTGAATCCTGGCAAAGCGTAATCGCTCCGTCTTAGCTCCTCCTTCAATTTCTCCAGCTGCTTCTGCAAAAGCCTGATGAGGGGAATGACCTGAATCAAGCTGGCAGTGTCTGAACTGACTTCACGTGTGGCAAGTTTGAAGGGTTGGGGAACCTTGCACAAGACGGAAATTATTCTCCACTGCGCTTGAGTCAGGTGCATTCCCCCTCCTTTGCCTATATCGTAGGTGGATGTACAGGCTTGAATGGCCTTTTGCTGCTCCTCCATCCTCTGAAGCATGTAGTGTTGAATTCCACCTCGTTACCACCTCTTGCTTCAGGTGATGGCAGGGCAGGTTCAGGTGTGTTTTCTGGCGCTCCAGTATTCGGCATGCAGTGGCTGAATGTAGAAAGTGGCCCGCAATTTTTCAGGCCACTGACAGCATCTCCTGCAAGCCCCTGCAATTTTTCACAAGATTCTGCACCACCAAATTAATTGTATGTGCAAAACAAGGGACATGCTGGAATTTGCCCAGATGTAATGCACACACAATATTCGTGGCGTTGTCCGATATCACAAATACCCAGGAGAGTCTAAGTGGGTTAAGCCATTGTGTGATGATGTCCCTCAGTTTCCGTAGGAGGTTGTCAGCAGTGGGCCTCTTACAGAAAGCGGTGATACAGAGCGTAGCCTGCCTAGGAACAAGTTGGCGTTTGCGAGATGCTGCTACTGGTGCCGCTGCTGTTTTTGCGAGAGGCAATACATCTACCCAGTGGGCTGTCACAGTCATATAGTCCTTGTCCACATGTCCGTGGTTAAGTGGACAGTGGATACAACTGCATTTTTTAGGACACTGAGGACACTTTTTCTGACGTCTCTGTACATTCTCGGTATCGCCTGCCTAGTGGAGTAGAATCTAGATGGGATTTGGTACCGGGGAGACAGTAGCTTTATCAAGTCCCACTGAACTAATTGCGGATACCGGACACACGTCTAACACCAACATAGCTGTCAAGGCCTCAGTTATCCGCTTTGCAACAGGATGACTGCTGTCTTATTTCATCTTCCTCGCAAAGGACTGTTGGACAGTCAATTGCTTAGGTGAAGTAGAACAAGTGATCTTCCGACTTCCCCTCTGAGATGACGATCGACTCCCAGCAGCAACAATAGCAGCAGCAGCAGTAGGCGTTCCACTCAAGGATCCTCCGGAGGAATCCCAGTTAGGAGAGGACTCCTCAGTTTTGCCAGTGACATGGCCTGCAGGACTACTGTCATCACTGAGGAGGAAGTTAACGTTGAGAGAGTTGGTGGTGTGGCTTGTAGGAGCTTGGGTACAAGAGGAAGAAGGGATTTAGGTATCAGAGGTGACGTATAAGGGAGGATGTTCCTAGGTTGTTAACGTCCTTACCCCTGCTTATTACGGATTTACAAAGGCAACATACGGCTTGACACCTGTTGTCTGGATTTGTGGAGAAATAATTCCACACCGAAGAGGTGGCTTTTTTGGTAGTTTGCCCAGGCATCACAATGGGTTTATTCATCCCATGGACAACAACTGTCTCCCCCGATGCCTGACTTAAACAAACCACATCACCATCACAATCCTCATCGTCAACTTCCTCCTCAGCACCAGCAACACCCATATCCTCATCCTGGTGTACTTCAACAGTGACATCTTCAATTTGAATATCAGAAACTGGACTGTGGGTGCTCCTTCCAGCACTTGCAGAGGGCGTGCAAATGGTGGAATGAGCCACCTCTTCCCGTCCAGTGTTGGGAAAGGCAGGCATCGCAACCGCAGACACAATTGGACTCTCCTTGGGGATTTATGATACCATCTTAGAACGCACAGTTCTTTGCTGTGCTTTTGCCAGCTTAACTCTTATAATTTTTCTAGTGGGAGGATGAGGGCTTCCATCGTCATGTGAAGCTGAATCACTAGTCATGAACATAGGATAGGGCCTTAGCCGTTCCTTGAAACTCCGTGTCGTAAATGGCATATTGGCAAGTTTACGTTTCTCCTCAGACCATTTAAATTAATTTTTTTAGGTCTTTTTACTGAACTTTGGCTTTTTGGATTTTACATGCCCTCTATTATCACATTGGGCATCGACCTTGGCAGACGACGTTGATGGCATATCATCATGACTAGTGGCAGCAGCTTCTGCACTAGGAGAAAGTTGTTCTTGATTTTTCCCTATTTTATCCTCCAATTTTTTTTTATTTTTTTGGAGTTATATAACACAATATGTGGAACAGGAGAGCGTACCCCTAAACCACAATGGGGAAAACCCTGTAAAAATTATCTGGATTAAATATCAATAACCTCTTTATTTGGAGTAAATAATATACCTCACAGACCAGTACCACTGGACTTATATGGCAGTACCTCTGGACTAGATTTATACAGCAGTATCACTGGACTTACATGGCAGTACCACTGGACTGGATTTATACGGCAGTATCACTGGACTTATACACTAGTACCACTGGAATTATACAGCAGTACCACTGGACTTATATGGCAGTAGCTCTGGATTTATATGAGAGTACCCCTGGAATTATACGGCAGTATCACTGGATTTATACGGAAGCACCACTGGACTGGATTTATACAGCAGTACCACTGGACTGGATTTATACGGCAGTATCACTGGACTTATACGCCAGTACCACTGGACATATATGGCAGTATCACTGGACTGGATTTATACGCCAGTACCACTGGACATATACGGCAGTACATCTAGACATATATGGCAGTACCACTTGACTGAATTTATACGGCAGTACCACTGGACATATACGGCAGTACCACTGGACATATACGGCAGTACCACTGGACATATACGGCAGTACCACTGGACATATACGGCAGTACCACTGGACTGGATTTATACTCCAGTATCAATGGATTTATACAGCAGTATCACTGGACATATACGGCAGTATCACTGGATTTATACGGCAGTATCACTGGACTGGATTTATACGCCAGTACCAATGGATTTATACAGCAGTACCACTGGACATATACGGCAGTATCACTGGACATATACGGCAGTATCACTGGATTTATAAGGCAGTACCACTGGATTTATAAGGCAGTACCACTGGATTTATAAGGCAGTACCACTGGATTTATAAGGCAGTATCACTGGATTTATAAAGCAGTATCACTGGACTTATACGGCAGTACCACTGGACATATACGGCAGTACCACTGGACATATATGGCAGTATCACTGGACTGGATTTATACGCCAGTACCACTGGATTTATACGCCAGTACCACTGGACTTATACGGCAGTATCACTGGAATTATATGGCAGTACCACTGGACATATATACGGCAGTATCAATGGACTGAATTTATACGGCAGTACCACTGGACATATACGGCAGTATCACTGGACTGGATTTATACGCCAGTACCACTGGATTTATACGCCAGTACCACTGGACTTATACGGCAGTATCATTGGAATTATATGGCAGTACCACTGGACATATATACGGCAGTATCACTGGAATTATATGGCAGTACCACTGGACATATATACGGCAGTATCAATGGACTGAATTTATACGGCAGTAGCACTGGACATATACGGGAGTGCCACTGGACATATACGGCAGTATCACTGGACTGGATTTATACGCCAATACCAATGGATTTATACAGCAGTACCACTGGACATATACGGCAGTATCACTGGACTGGATTTATACGGCAGTACCAATGGATTTATACGGCAGAACCACTGGACATATACGGCAGGATCACTGGACTTATACGTCAGTACCACTGGACTTATACGTCAGTACCACTGGACTTATACGTCAGTACCACTGGACTTATACGTCAGTACCACTGGACTTATACGTCAGTACCACTGGACTTATACGTCAGTACCACTGGACTTATACGTCAGTACCACTGGACTTATACGTCAGTACCACTGGACTTATACGTCAGTACCACTGGACTTATACGTCAGTACCACGGGAACTATATGGCAGTAACACTGGACTTATACGGCAGTATCACTGGACTAATACGGCAGTATCACTGGACTTATACGGCAGTAACACTGGACTTATACGGCAGTAACACTGGACTAATACGGCAGTATCACTGGACTAATACGGCAGTATCACTGGACTGGATTTATTCGACAGTATCACTGAACTTGTACGCCATTAGTACTGGACATATATGGCAGTATCACTGGACTTATACGGCAGTATCACTGGAGTGGATTTATACGGCAGTACCACTGGACATATACGGCAGTATCACTGGAATTATATTGCAGTACCACTGGACATATACGGCAGTATCACTGGATTTATATGGCAGCACCACTGGACATATACGGCAGTATCACTGGACCTATACGGCAGTATCACTGGATGTATACAGCAGTATCACTGGACTGGATTTATAAGCCAGTACCATTGGATTTATACGCCAGTATCACTGGACATATACGGCAGTATCTCTGGAAATATACGGCAGTATCACTGGACATATACAGCAGTACCACTGGACATATACGGCAGCACAGGGACACCACCACTGGACTGATGCAGGACAACACAGAATCACTGCAATGGACTGGACTTATACACCAGCAATGGACATATGGCAGCAGAGGACACCACCACTGTGACTGGACTGATGCAGCACAAGACACTACCACTGTACTGATGCAGTACAACACAGCACCACTGGACTGGACTTATACAGCAGCACTAGACATATGGCAGCAGAGGACACCACCACTGTGACTGGACTGATGCAGCACAATACACCACCACTGAACTGATGCAGTACAACACAGCACCACTGGACTGGACTTATACAGCAGCACTGGTCATATGGCAGCAGAGGACACCACCACTGTGACTGGACTGATGCAGCATAAGACACTACACTGGACTGAGCAGCACAAGACAGCATTGGAATCGCCATCCCACTTTCCCTCCCGCACAGACACTGAGGACAGAGACACGTCCTCTCGCTACACTTTCCAATTCCGGAGTGAAAACGGCGGTGACGCGCGGCTCCTTATATGAAATAAAAAAACAGCGAGAATCAAACATTGGGATGATGACGTTTTGCCTCGATCCGGGCTCGGGTAGTGAAGTTCGGGGGGGAGGGAAGGGGGGGGTTTGGTTCTCAGAGAACCGAACCCGCTCATCTCTAGTGCAAACAGAGCTTGATGGCCAATGTCTGAAATAAAAGCACTAAAGTACTAAAGGACTGATACAAAGTAATTATTAAAAGAATTTGTGTTACATGTCTGTATGCCTGTTTATTTGATACATTGTTTACTGGTATTAGGTTAGATTTTATGATATACTAAATATTGATCACATTTTATATTATAAAATAAACAAGTATCTTAAATGACAAAACACTGAATCCATATTTTTATTCGTTCTCACATAGGGGGTAATTCCAAGTTGATCGCAGCAGGATTTTTGATAGCAACTGGGCAAAACCATGTGCACTGCAGGGGAGGCAGATATAACGTGCAGAAAGAGTTAGATTTGGGTGGGTTATATTGTTTCTGTGCAGGGTAAATACTGGCTGCTTTATTTTTACACTGCAAATTAGATTGCAGATTGAACACACCACACCCAAATCTAACTCTCTCTGCACATGTTATATCTGCCTCCCCTGCAGTGCACATGATTTTGCCCAGTTGCTATCAAAAATCCTGCTGCGATCAACTTGGAATTACCCCCATAGGGCCTAATTCAGAGTTGATCGCAGCAGCAAATTTGTTAGCAGTTGGGCAAAACCATGTGCAGTGCAGGGGGGGCTGAAATAACATGTGCAGAGAGTTAGATTTGGGTGGGGTGTGTTCAAACTGAAATATAAATTGCAGTGCACTAATTGGGGTTCCCGGTCACTCTACGAAGAAAATGACACCAAAAAAACATAAAAAACTCACGTCGACCTTTTTCCATGTCGACCTTGTTCCTGTCGACATTTTGTCCATGTCGACCTTTTGACCATGTCGACCTAAGGTGTGTCGACCGATTGGCGTCGACCTAAGGTGTGTCGACCTTTTTGTTGTCGACCTGGAGTCCGGATACCCCCAGGGAAAGGGTGCAGGGGGAGTTGTAGGCCCTGGAAGCAGCCAGGGCCCTATAGCAGCTGCACCCTCGGTCATACCTCCCAACATGACCCTCTCCAGGAGGGACACACTGCTCTGCTTCTGGACTTCTCTCTTAATTTAAGATTGCAGGCACCTGTGTTGAACAGGTTAATGGATAAGAAAGGTGTTTCACCACAGGTGCTGGCAATCATAAATTAAGAGTGAAGTCCAGGAACAGAGCATTCTGTCCCTCCTGGAGAGGGTCATGTTGGGAGGTATGCAGACCCTCCAACATGACCCACCCCACTAGGTACAAAATGCTCTGTTTCTGGACTTCCCTCCTAATTTATGATTGCCGGCACCTGTGTTGAACTAGTTAAATGATAAGAAAGCTGTTTCTTCACAGGTGATGGCAATAATAAATTAAGAGGGAAGTCCAGAAACAGAGCATTTTGTACCTAGTGGGGCGGGTCATGTTGGAGGGTATGGGTATGCCCTCGGTAGTTACGCCACTGGGTACAAATGCATTTATTGTTTTTGCTTGCAGGATAAATACTGACTGCTTTTGCACTTGGAAGTAGAAATTTTTGCATTGGACTTGCTGATTAGCTCAGCTGTTTCTTTAAGCATGACACATGATTGTGGGAGATGGATCATATCAGTGTAGAGCTTTACTAAGAGGAGAGACAGAGATCGCCACTGACTAATTCCCCTTATCAGGCATGGACAATGGGCCGGATCTAATCTCTTAACAGGAAATATCAGAAACTTGCTAGACAACTACTGTATAATAGCTATGCCCATGCTGCACATACTGTATATAATATGATCATTAGATATATAATTTTAGCTCCAATTTAGGAAGATGTGGAAAATAAGATTTTAAACCTACCGGTAAATCTTTTTCTCGTAGTCCGTAGAGGATGCTGGGGACTCCGTAAGGACCATGGGGGATAGACGGGCTCCACAGGAGACATGGGCACTTTAAGAAAGACTTTAGGTATGGGTGTGCACTGGCTCCTCCCTCTATGCCCCTCCTCCAGACCTCAGTTAGAGAAACTGTGCCCAGAGGAGACGGACAGTACAGGGAAAGGATTTTTGTTAATCCAAGGGCAAGACTCATACCAGCCCACACCATTCACACAGAGCCGGATTATACAATACACGGCTGCTCCAGCTCCCTACACTGTCAAGGCGGCTGGCTGCCTGTAGGGGGAGCTGCAGCGATAACGAGCAGCTCCTCACAGGCAGTACACGAACGGCACGTTCTCCTGAGTCTTCTTTGAAACAGAGCCGTCCGGGTGAGAGCAGGCAGCGGCTGCTGCTGTCTCTCAGTCTCCACTGACTCTGCAAGCAGCCAGGTGAAGAAAGGGCCAGTAGGCCATGTTGTCCCATATACTGCAACAGTTTGTGTGGTGAGTAGCATGTGATTGAATGGGTGGCATGCTTCCTCTTAATGGTGTGTGTCATCACAGTGTGTGTATATATGTATATATGCTGTGTGCATGTAATATAAGTATGTATATATGCTATGTGCATGTAATATAAATATGTATGTATGTATGTATGCTGTGTGCATGTGTACTATGTGTATGTATCATGCTGTGTGCATGTATAGTGTGTGTGTGTGTGTATGTACAGTATACTGTGTGTATGCATGTATACTTCCTGTATGTATGTATGCTGTGTGTGCTGCGTGTGTTTGTTTAAGTATGATAATGTATGTGTGTGTGTGTGTGTGTGTGTGTGTGTGTGTGCGGTGGTCTGACACTCAGGTGCTTCTGTATTTAATTGTAATCCGGTTAAAAAAGTCAGGAGCCCGTAGCCTCGACACATTGGTATACCGTGACCTTGTATATAGTTTAAAAAAAAAAAAAAAATCTGATTGCCCCTGCCTTTTTTTTACCAGGGGGGAAAAAAAATAAAATCTATCTATCATATAGTGGGGGCGGCACTCAACGGACTTCATAAGGCAAATACTAACGTATCAGAACTTTATTCCTTCATCAGAGTTCACTGATGAAGGCTTAATGTTCCGAAACGTTAGTGCTGTTCATGTGGTTGGTACAGTGATTTTTGTTTGCCTTATGATGTCCGTTGAGTGCCGCCTCCACTATGTCTGCTATTAAATCCTCATGGGCCATTGTGAATATTGCTGAGAGTGCCGGGCACTGCTGCATCTGTATATGTATGTAAATATATATATATATATATATATATATATATATATATATATATATATATATATATATATATATATATACATACAGTACATACATGTACGGAAACCCCCCAACGAAAATCCTGCGTTTGCCACTGCCCCAGCTAGAGCTGTTCTGCCTCTGACACAACCGCCCCCTGCTGTCTTGCACACTGAAGTCACGCTGCATCGCTGAGTGGCAGCACGAAGGGTTACGCAGCTACTGTACGGGTGTAGTATGGCTGACCGGCGGTCTCCTGACCGCCGGTCAGCTTACCGACGCCGGGATCCCGGCAGCATACCGACGCCGGGATCCCAGCGGGGAGAGGCGAGTGCAGCAAGCCCCTTGCGGGCTCGCCACGCTGCGGGCTCGGTGGCGACGGGTTCTATTCCCACTCTATGGGTGTCGTGGACACCCACGAGTGGAAATAGTCCCTGTCGGTCGGCATGCCGACCATCGGGATAGTGGGTGTCGGGAAGCTGCATGAGGTCATGTGACCGTCGGTCTCCCGACCATCGGTCACATGAATAGCAGCCAGTAGCAGACCACACCTCCTCCCAGCGTCTCTCTGAAGAGAGACAGACCAAGCGGATTGAAGCAGAGAATGAACAGACCTCTGACTGCAGCTGATAAAAAGTGGCAAAGGTCAAATAAGTAAAGAAATCTGGATTTTGAAAAGGCGAGTGACAATCCCACACAGTGATACCAGTAGCATGTGTTTCAGTGTACACTGTGCAGCAGTGGGCTGGGGGGGGAGGACATATCATGAAGGCTATGTCATCTTCTGTGTGAATGTATGCCATGAAGTGTGTATGTCAGTAAGTGTGTTTGTGTCAGTGTGTGTATTTGTGTCAGTAAGTGTGTTTGTGTTAGTGTGTGCATGTCAGTAGGTTTGTGTGTCAGTAAGAGGTATCAGTCAATAAGTGGTGTCTAAGTCAGTCAGTCAGTCGTATCTGTGTGATAAGTGTGTTGTGTGTGTCAGTAAGGGGTATCTGTGTTAGTAAGTTTTCTCTGTCAGTAAGGTGTGCCTGTAAATATGTATGATAATGTGTCAGTAAATAGTGTCAGTAGGGGATATCTGTCGGTAAGTGGACTCTGTGTCAATAAGTGTGTGTTTCAGTAAGTGTTTGTGTCAGTAAGGGGTGTCAGTAAATGTTTGTATCAGTAACTTGTATCTGTATCACTAAGGGGTGGCTCTCAGTATGTATATGCCAGTAAGTGGTGTGTAAGTAAGGTGTGTTTGTCTGTGTCAGTAAGGGTGTCTGTCAGTAAGTGTTGACTGTGTCAGTAAGTGTGTTTGTGTCAGTAAGCGGTGTCTGTGTCATTAAGTGTATGTGTGTCAGTGTTTGTATCAGTAAGATGTCTGTGACATGTCAGTAAGTGGTATCTGTCAGTAAAAGGTGTCCATGTCAGTAAGGCAGTGTGTGTGCAGCTATGGGGGCAGTGTGTGTGTGTGTGTGTGTGTGTGTGTGTGTGTGTGTGTGAGAAACTGCATGCAGTTGAGGGAGGGGGGACCTACACTGATGGTCTAAATCTGGCTCTGGATGTGGGTACAGCGAATTGCTGTAGTGGGAGGAGCAGGCACACACATAATGGACATAACCAGGGGGGTAGTTCTGATAAGAGGGCCCCCCTATCTAAAGTACCCCAGGCCCCCTGAAGGCATCAGTCCGAGACCAATGAAGCTATAACATAACCCTTTAGTAAGCAAAACTATATACAAGTCTTGCAGAAGTAATCCGCACTTGGGACGGGCGCCCAGCATCCTCTACGGACTACAAGAAAAAGATTTACCGGTAGGTTTAAAATCTTATTTTCTCTTACGTCCTAGAGGATGCTGGGGACTCCGTAAGGACCATGGGGATTATACCAAAGCTCCCACACGGGCGGGAGAGTGCGGATGACTCTGCAGCACCGATTGAGCAAACAGGAGGTCCTGCCGCCCAAGATGAGCCCACCTTCCTAGTGGAATGGGCCTTGACCGATTTTGGTAACGGCAATCCAGCCGTCGCATGCGCCTGCTGAATCGTGTTACAGACCCAGCGAGCAATAGTCTGCTTTGAAGCAGGAGCGCCAACCTTGTTGGCTGCATACAGGACAAACAGTGCTTCTGTTTTTCTGACTCTAGCCGTTCTGGCCACGTAGATTTTCAAAGCCCTGACCACATCAAGGGACTCGGAATCCTCCAAGTCTTGTGTAGCCACAGGCACCACAATAGCTTGGTTCATATGAAAAGATGACACCACCTTAGGCAAAAATTGAGGACGGGTCGGCAATTCCGCTCTATCCATATGGAAAACTAGATAGGGGCTTTTATGAGACAAAGCCGCCAATTCCGACACTCGCCTAGCCGAAGCCAAGGCTAACAACATGACTACATTCCAAGTGAGATATTTTAACTCCACCGTTTTAAGTGGTTCAAACCAGTGCGACTTAAGGAAACTCAACACCACGTTAAGGTCCCAAGGCGCCACCGAGGCACAAAAGGAGGCTGAATATGCAGCACTCCCTTCACAAAAGTCTGTACTTCTGGGAGAGAAGCCAATTCTTTTTGAAAGAAAATGGATAATGCCGAAACCTGAACCTTAATGGAGCCTAATTTTAGGCCCAAATTCACTCCAGTTTGTAGGAAGTGAAGGAAACGGCCCAGATGGAATTCTTCCGTAGGAGCATTCCTGGCCTCACACCAAGAAACTTATTTTCGCCATATACGGTGATAATGTTTAGCTGTCACGTCCTTCCTAGCCTTTATCAGAGTAGGAATTACCTCATCCGGAATGCCCTTTTCCGCTAGGATCCGGCGTTCAACCGCCATGCCGTCAAACGCAGCCGCGGTAAGTCTTGGAACAGACAGGGCCCCTGTTGCAATAAGTCCTGTCTTAGAGGTAGAGGCCACGGATATTCTGTGAGCATCTCCTGCAGTTCCGGATACCAGGCCCTTCATGGCCAATCTGGAACAATGAGAATTGTCTGTACTTCTCTTTTTCTTATTATTCTCAACACCTTTGGGATGAGAGGAAGAGGAGGAAACACATAGACCGACTGGAACACCCACGGTGTCACTAGGGCGTCCACAGCTATCGCCTGAGGGTCTCTTGACCTGGCACAATACCTCTGCAGCTTTTTGTTGAGGCGGGACGCCATCATGTCTATCTGGGGCAGTCCCCACTGGCTTGCAATCTGTGCGAAGACTTCCTGATGAAGTCCCCACTCTCCTGGATGCAAGTCGTGTCTGCTGAGGAAGTCTGCTTCCCAGTTGTCCACTCCCGGAATGAACACTTCTGACAATGCGCTTACATGATTTTCAGCCCAGCGAAGAATCCTGGTGGCTTCCGCCATTGCCACTCTGCTCCTTGTGCCGCCCTGGCGGTTTACATGAGCCACTGCGGTGATGTTGTCTGACTGGATCAGAACTGGTAAGTCGCGAAGCAAGTTCTCCGCTGTATATGGCCCTCAGCTCCAGGACGTTGATGTGAAGACAAGTCTCTTGACTTGTCCACAGTCCTTGGAAGTTTCTTCCCTGTGTGACTGCTCCCCAACCTCGGAGGCTCTAGTCCGTGGTTACCAGAACCCAGTCCTGAATGCCAAACCTGCGACTCTCTAAAAGGTGAGCACTCTGCAACCACCACAGGAGAGACACCCTGGCCTTGGGGGACAGGGTGATCAACTGATGAATCTGTAGATGTGACCCGGACCACTTGTCCAGTAGGTCCCATTGGAAGGTCCTCGCATGGAACCTGCCGAATGGAATGGCCTCGTAAGATGCCACCATCCTTCCCAGGACTCGAGTGCAGTGATGCACAGACACCTGTTTTGGTTTCAATAGGTTCCTGACCAGAGTCATGAGTTCTTGAGCCTTTTCCATTGGAAGATAAACCCTTTTCTGGTCCGTATCCAGAATCATGCCCAAGAAAGTCAGACGAGTCGTAGGAACCAGCTGCGACTTCGGGATATTGAGAATCCAGCTGTGTTGCTGTAACACCTTCAGTGAAAGTGACACGCTGTTCAGTAACTGCTCTCGTGATCTCGCTTTTATGAGGAGATCGTCCAAGTACGGGATAATTGTGACTTCCTGCTTGCGCAGGAGAACCATCATTTCCGCCATTACCTTGGTGAAAATTCTCGGGGCCGTGGAAAGCCCAAACGGCAACGTCTGAAATTGGTAATGACAATCCTGTACCGCAAATCTCAGGTACGCCCGATGAGGTGGATATATGGCAACATGAAGGTATGCATCCTTTATGTCCAGAGATACAATAAAATCCCCCCCTTCCAGGCTGGCGATGACCGCCCTGAGCGATTCCACCTTGAACTTGAACCTTTTCAAGTATAGGTTCAGGGATTTTAAATTTAGAATGGGTCTGACCGAACCGTCCGGTTTCGGGACTACAAACAGGGTTGAGTAATATCCCCTCCCTTGTTGAAGTAGGGGAACCTTGATCACCACCTGTTGAAGATACAATTTGTGAATTGCATTTAACCCTATCTCCCTTTCTGTGGGAGAAGTCGGCAGGGCCAATTTGAAAAACCGGCGAGGAGCCACCTCTTCGAATTCCAGCTTGTAACCCTGAGAAACAATATCTATTGCCCAGGGATCCACCTGTGAGTGAACCCAGATGTGGCTGAAAATTCGAAGACGTGCTCCCACTGGGGCGGACTCCCTTAGCGGAGCCCCAGCGTCATGCGGTGGATTTTGTAGAGGCCGGGGAGGACTTCTGTTCCTGGGAACTAGCTGTGTTGTGCAGCTTCTTTCCTCTGCCCTTACCTCTGGCAAGAAAGGACACACCACGTACTCTTGTTTCTTTGTGACCGAAAGGACTGCATTTGATAATGTGGTGCTTTCTTAGGCTGTGAGGGAATATAAGGCAAAAAATTTGATTTACCAGCTGTAGCTGTAGAGACCAGGTCCGAGAGACCTTCCCCAAACAATTCCTCACCCTTGTAAGGTAAAACCTCCATATGCCTCTTTGAGTCGGCATCACCTGTCCACTGCCGGGTCCATAGGACTCGTCTAGCAGAAATCGACATAGAGTTGATTCTAGAACCCAGTAGACCAATGTCTCTTTCAGCATCTCTCATATATAAGACAGCATCTTTTATATGTCCTAGGGTCAATAAGATGGTATCCTTATCCAGGGTTTAAATTTCCGCTGATAAGGTATCTGTCCATGCTGCTACAGCGCTATACTCCGAAGCCGACGCAATAGCCGGTCTGAGTACCCGAATGTGTGTAAATGGACTTCAAGGTAACCTCCTGCTTGCGATCAGCAGGATCCCTGAGGGTAGCCGTATCTTGGTATGGCAGCGCTACCTTTTTGGATAAGCGTGTCAACGCTTTGTCCACCCTAGGGGAGGATTCCCACCGTATCCTGTCCGTTGGCGGGAAAGGATACGCCATAAGAATCCTTTTGGGAATCTGCAGTTTTTTGTCTGGAGATTCCCAAGCATTTTCACATAACTCGTTCAGCTCATGTGAGGGAGGAAAGGTTACCTCAGGTTTCTTTCATTATACATGTGTACCCTCGTGTCAGGGACAGGGGGTCCCCTCTGTGATATGCAAAACATCTTTTATTGCAATAATCATATATCGAATACATTTAGCCACTTTTGGCTGTAACTTTGCATCATCGTAGTCGACACTGGAGTCAGAATCCGTGTCGGTATCTGTGTCAACTATTTGGGATAGTGGGCGCTTTTGAGACCCCGAAGGTCCCTGCGACATAGGGACAGACATGGGTTGACTCCCTGGCTGTTCCCTAGCTTCCGCTTTGTCTAATCTTTTGTGCAATAAATTTACATTAGCACTTAAAACATTCCAGATATCCATCCAGTCAGGTGTCAGCGTTGTCGACGGAGACACCACATTCATTTGCTCCTCCTCCCTAGGAAAGCCATCTACCTCAGACATGACGACACACGCGTACCGACACACCACACACTCAGGGAATCCTCTTATCTGAAGACAGTTCCCCCACAAGGCCCTTTGGCGAGACAGAGAGAGCGTATGCCAGCACACACCCAGCGCTATATGACCCAGGAAATAACACACACAATATGTTTACCTAGATAGCGCTGTATGTATTTTGCGCCAAATATGTGCCCCCCCCCCTTCTTTAAAACCCTCTTTCACCGTGGATAAGCAGGGGAGAGTCCGGGGAGCTTCCTCTCAGCGCTGTGCTGTGGAGAAAATGGCGCTGGTGAGTGCTGAGGAAGAAGCCCCGCCCCCTCGGCGGCGGGCTTCTGTCCCGCTCAAATATCTAAAAAACCTGGCTGGGGCTCTTTATATATACAGTGCCCAGCTGTATATATATACTTTTGCCAGAAAACAAGGTTTATTGCTGCCCAGGGCGCCCCCCCCCTGCGCCCTGCACCCTTACAGTGACTGCCGTTTGTGTGTGCTGTGTGGGAGCAATGGCGCACAGCGTTACTGCTGTGCGTTACCTCAGTGAAAAATCTGAAGTCTTCTGCCGCCTCTGAAGTCTTCTTTCTTCTCATACTCACCCGGCTTCTATCTTCCGGCTCTGCGAGGAGGACGGCGGCGCGGCTCTGGGACGGACGGCGAGGGTGAGACCTGCGTACCGATCCCTCTGGAGCTAATGGTGTCCAGTAGCCTAAGAAACAGAGCCTAACATTAAAGTAGGTCTGTTTCTCTCCCCTCAGTCCCTCGCTGCAGGGAGTCTGTTGCCAGCAGGCTCCCTGAAAATAAAAAACCTAACAAATGTACTTTCTTTCAGGAAACTCAGGAGAGCTCCCTGTAATGCACCCAGTCTCCTCTGGGCACAGTAGTAAACTGAGGTCTGGAGGAGGGGCATAGAGGGAGGAGCCAGTGCACACCCATACCTAAAGTCTTTCTTAAAGTGTCCATGTCTCCTGCGGAGCCCGTCTATCCCCCATGGTCCTTACGGAGTCCCCAGCATCCTCTAGGACGTAAGAGAAATAAGGTTTTTGTTTGTTTTTTGTCCAAATCACTTGTCGATGCAATTTATCAGGAAAATAACACCTGTGCAATGAAGGGATACTCTGATGTCTGGGTGCGTTTAGGTATTAGCTACTAGTTCTCTGGACCAGTCTCTGTGGACATCCTAGCTGGATGACACATATGCTGTAGCGCTGATAATCACCCACACTAATTTTAATGCTGGTGATAGAACTAAGTGCTATTGTCTGCGCCGGTAACCCATTATTATACAGGTTGAGTATCCCATATCCAAATATTCCGAAATACGGAATATTCCAAAATATGGAATTTTTTGAGTGAGAGTGAGATAGTACAACCTTTGTTTTCTGATGGCTCAATGTACACAAACTTTGTTTAATACACAAAGTTATTCAAAATATTGTATTAAATGACCTTCAGGCTGTGTGTATTATGTGTATATGAAACAAATGAATTGTGTGAATGTACACACACTTTGTTCAGTGCACAAAATTATTAAAAATATTGATTAAAATTACCTTCAGGCTGTATGTATAAGGTGTATATTGAACACAAATGCATTCTGTGCTTAAATTTAGGTCCCATCGCCATGATATCTCATTATAGTATGCAATTATTCCAAAATATGGAAAAATCCGATATCCAAAATTCTTCTGGTCACAAGCATTTTGGATAAGGGATACTCAACCTGTATTGTTATATGTGAAGTCCTGTCCCTGGCAAAAAATAAGATTTTAAACCTACCGGTAAATATTTTTCTCGTAGTCCATAGAGGATGCTGGGGACTCCGTAGGGACCATGGGGAATAGATGGGCTCCACAGGAGACATGGGCACTAAAAAAACTTTAGGTATGGGTGTGCACTGGCTCCTCCCTCCATGCCCCTCCCCCAGACCTCAGTTAGAGAAACTGTGCCCAGAGGAGACGGACAGCACGAGGAAAGGATTTTGTAAATCCAAGGGCAAGATTCATACCAGCCACACCAGTCACACCGCATAACATGGGATATACGAACCAGTCAACAGTATGAAATAAAACCAGTATCAGTCCAAAACTGATCCAACTGAAACATAACCCTTATGTAAGCAACAACTATATACAAGTCCTGCAGGATGCTGTCTGCACAGGGACGGGCGCCCAGCATCCTCTACGGACTACGAGAAAAAGATTTACCGGTAGGTTTAAAATCTTATTTTGTCTTACGTCCTAGAGGATGCTGGGGACTCCGTAAGGACCATGGGGATTATACCAAAGCTCCAAAACGGGCGGGACAGTGCGTACGACTCTGCAGCACCGAATGAGCAAACATTAGGTCCTCATCGGCCAGGGTATCGAACTTGTAGAATTTTGCAAAAGTGTTTGAACCCGACCAAGTCGCGGCTCGGCAAAGTTGTAATGCCGAGACGCCCCGGGCAGCCGCCCAAGAAGAGCCCACCTTCCTAGTGGAATGGGCCTTAACCGAATTCGGTAACGGCAATCCAGCCGTAGAATGAGCCTGCTGAATCGTGTTACAGATCCAGCGAGCAATAGTCTGTTTAGACGCAGGAGCACCAACCTTGTTGGCTGCATACAGGATAAACAGAGCCTCTGTTTTCCTAACCCGAGCCGTTCTGGCCACATACATTTTCAATGCCCTGACCACATCTAGGGACTCGGAATCCTCCACGTCCCTTGTAGCCACAGGCACCACAATAGGTTGGTTCATATGAAAAGAAGAAACCACCTTAGGCAAAAATTGGGGACGAGTCCGCAACTCCGCTCTATCCACATGGAAAATCAGATAAGGGCTTTTGTGAGACAAAGCCGCCAACTCTGACACTCGCTATGCCGAAGCCAAGGCCAATAACATGACCACCTTCCAAGTAAGATACTTCAATTCAACTGTTTGAAGCGGTTCAAACCAGTGAGACTTAAGGAACCGTAACACCACGTTAAGGTCCCATGGTGCCACTGGAGGCACAAAAGGAGGCTGGATATGCAACACCCCTTTCACGAAAGTCTGAACTTCTGGAAGAGAAGCCAATTCCTTTTGAAAGAAAATGGATAAGGCCGAAATCTGAACCTTATTGGAGCCTAACTTTAGGCCCAAATTCACTCCTGTTTGCAGGAAGTGGAGAAAACGTCCCAGATGGAACTCTTCCGGAGGAGCAGTCTTGGCTTCGCACCAAGACACATACTTCCTCCAGATACGGTGATAATGTTTCGATGTCACCTCCTTCCTAGCCTTTATCAGGGTAGGAATGACCTCCTCCGGAATGCCCTTCTCCGCTAGGATCCTGCGTTCAATCGCCATGCCGTCAAACGCAGTCGCGGTAAGTCCTGGAACAGACAGGGCCCTTGTTGTAACAGGTCTTCCCTTAGAGGAAGAGGTCACGGTTCTTCTGTGAGCATTTCCTCTAGATCCGGATACCAGGCCCTTCGAGGCCAATCTGGAACGATGAGAATCGCCTGAACCCCTCTTCGTCTTATGATTCTCAGTATCTTTGAGATGAGAGGAAGAGGAGGGAACACATAGACCGACTGAAACACCCACGGTGTCACCAGTGCGTCCACTGCAATCGCCTGAGGGTCCCTTGACCTGGCGCAATATCTCGGAAGTTTCTTGTTGAGGCGTGAAGCCATCATGTCTATTTGAGGCAGACCCCACTGACTTGCAATCTCTGCGAAGACTTCCTGATGAAGTCCCCACTCTCATGGATGCAGATCGTGTCTGCTGAGGAAGTCTGCTTCCCAGTTGTCTACACCCGGAATGAAGACTGCTGTCAGAGCGCTTACATGACTCTCCGCCCATCGAAGAATCTTTGAGGCTTCTGCCATTGCCACTCTGCTCCTTATGCCGCCTTGGCGGTTTACATGAGCCACTGCTGTGATGTTGTCTGACTGAATCAGAACCGGCAGACCTTGAAGTAAGGTCTGTGCCTGACGAAGGCCGTTGTATATGGCCCTTAATTCCAGAATGTTGATGTGTAGACAAGCCTCCTGGCTTGACCACAGACCCTGGAAGTTTCTTCCCAGTGTGACTGCTCCCCATCCTCGTAGACTCACGTCCGTGGTCACCAGAACCCAGTCCTGGATTCCGAACCTGCGACCCTCTAGAAGGTGAGCACTCTGCAGCCACCACAGGAGCGATACCCTGGCCCTTGGGGACAGGCGGATCATCTGATGAATCTGTAGATGTGACCCGGACCACTTGTCCAGAAGGTCCCACTGAAAGGTTCTGGCATGGAACCTGCCGAATGGAATGGCCTCGTAAGATGCCACCATTTTCCCCAGCACTCGCGTGCAGTGATGTACCGACACCCTGTCTGGCTTCAACAGGTCCCTGACCAAGTCCCGCAGTTCCTGGGCTTTTTCCGTCGGGAGAAAGACCCTCTTTTGTTCCGTGTCCAGAATCATGCCTAAGAAAGGCAATCTGGTTGTTGGAACTAACTGTGACTTTGGCATGTTTAGAATCCAACCGTGTTGTTGTAACACCCTCAGGGAGAGTGATACTTTGACCAGCAACTGTTCTCTCGATCTCGCTTTTATCAGATCGTCCAAGTATGGGATAATTGTGACCCCCCTGCTTGCGCAGGAGCACCATCGACGCCATTAATTTGATCTCTCAGATAGAAAGTATTAGTAGAGAGTGGAATATAAATAGGAAAGAGCGGAGGACCGGTGGAACGCAAAAGCGTCATTTCGGGTGACGGACTTCCTGTCTGGGAGAAAATTTCATTTAAATATGCAGGTGTTTTGAATTTAAAAAAGGGTGTTTTGTGTCAACTTAATTAAGAGGGTATAAAAGGGAGTTGTCTCATTCTCTGGCCCTATGCTTCTGAGGAAGGTCTTAGGACCGAAAACGCGTTTAAGCAAATCATCATTTGGTATTCCTGCGCTTCCATTATTTGGCTATCGACTCCACATCTAACGTTTCTGGCAGCTGGGATTTCTTTCTGGATGCAGAGGGACTTTGGGTCGGTGCAGTGACGGGATATCTATTGACCTACCATGAGATTGGTGATATATGCCCTTTAAGTTTTTTAAATTGTGAGTGTAATATATTTTTTATTAAATTTTGTTTCTTTTAAGACTATATTGCACCATATTGGTCTTTTTTTAAGTCTTCAGTATTTTGTTGGGAATTTCTGGATATACCTCCTATAAGGATGACACACACAGAATAATTCCATCTATTATCCTGTTGACGATTCCTGGATATACCTCGTATGAGGATGATATGCACTGATAAAAGTTTCTCTATGTGAGTGGAACCAATAAAAACACGCTTTGGATATTTATCATTATATATTACACTATTGTGTTTATTTCTTTTTATTGTTCTAGAATCCAGTACTATTTATGTAAGTGGATCATACTCTGGTCTTTTGTAAATCATAGACCACCTCTCTGAATGTGTTTGTGGTTACGGTAGCGCCACGAGTTCTCATTTTGGTTTTCATATGCCATTAATTTGGTAAAAATTCTCGGGGCCGTGGACAGCCCAAACGGCAACGTCTGAAATTGGTAGTGACAATCCTCCACTACAAATCTCAGGAACGCCTGATGAGGTTGATAAATGGGGACATGAAGGTATGCATCCTTTATGTCTAGAGACACCATATAATCTCCCTCTTCCAGACTTGCAATGACCGCCCTGAGCGACTCCATCTTGAACTTGAACCTCTTTAAGTATAGGTTTAAGGATTTTAAATTTAGAATGGGTCTGACCGAACCGTCCGGTTTCGGGACCACAAACAGGGTTGAGTAATAGCCCATCCCCTGCTGCAGCAGGGGAACCTTGACCACCACTTGTTGGAGACACAATTTTTGAATAGCTGCCAAAACTACCTCCCTCTCTGGGGAAGAAGTCGGCAGTGCCGATTTGAAAAACCGGCGAGGAGGCACCTCTTCGAATTCCAGCTTGTACCCTTGGGAAACAATGTCTATTGCCCAGGGATCCACCTGAGAGTGAACCCAGACTTGGCTGCAAAGACGAAGACGTGCCCCCACTGGAGCGGACTCCCCCAGCGGAGCCCCAGCGTCATGCGGTGGATTTAGTAGAAGCCGAGGAGGACTTCTGTTCCTGGGAACTGGCTGTAGCTGGCATCTTTTTCCCCTTGCCCTTACCTCTGGCATGAAAGTAAGATCCCCGAGCTCTCTTGGATTTATGCGACCGAAAGGACTGCATCTGATAATGTGGCGCTTTCTTAGGCTGTGAGGAAACATAAGGTAAAAAAGTTGATTTACCAGCAGTAGCTGTGGAAACTAGGTCCGCGAGACCTTCCCCAAACAACTCCTCACCCTTGTACGGCAAAACCTCCATATGCCGCTTTGAGTCGGCATCACCCGTCCACTGTCGGGTCCACAGTGCTCGCCTGGCAGAAATCGCCATAGCGTTTGCTCTGGACCCCAGTACGCCTATATCCCTCTGAGCCTCTCTCATATAAAGGACTGCATCCTTAATGTGGCCCAGGGTCAATAAAATAGACTCCTTATCCATTGTATCCATATCAGCAGATAAGGTACATGTCCACGCCAGTACCGCGCTACAAACCCAGGCCGACGCTATTGCCGGTCTGAGTAATGTACCTGTATGTGTGTAAATTGACTTCAAGGTAGTTTCCTGCTTGCGGTCAGCAGGATCCCTGAGGGTAGCGGTATCTTGAGACGGTAGCGCCACCTTCTTAGAAAGGCGCGTCAACGCTTTATCCACCCTTGGGGAGGATTCCCACCGTATTCTGTCCTTGATTGGGAAAGGATACGCCAGAAGAATCCTCTTGGAAATCTGCAGTTTCTTATCTGGAGTTTCCCAAGCACTTTCAAATAATTAATTTAATTCAAAGTGGGGTGGAAAAGTAACCTCGGGCTTCTTTTCTTTAGACAAGTGGATTTTTGGATTAGGCACCCAGCTCCCCCCCCCCCCCCCCCCCCCTCCCTGCACCCAACAGTGTGCGCAGTGTGTGTGTCTCTGTGTGGGAGCAATTGCTGAAGATCTGAAGTCTTCTGCCTTCCTATACTCACCCGGCTTCTATCTTCCGGCTCTGCGAGGAGGACGGCGGCGCGGCTCCGGGACGACCCGCTAGGGGAGACCTGCATTCTGACTCCCTCTGGAGCTAATGGTGTCCAGTAGCCTAAGAAGCAGAGCCTTGAAACTCACAGAAGTAGGTCTGCTTCTCTCTCCTTAGTCCCACGATTCAGGGAGCCTGTTGCCAGCAGGTCTCCCTGAAAATAAAAAACCTAACAAAATACTTTATTTCAGGAAGCTCAGGAGAGCTCCCTGTAGTGCACCCAGTCTCCTCAGTGCACAGTATTAAACTGAGGTCTGGAGGAGGAGCATAGAGGGAGAAGCCAGTGCACACCCATACCTAAAGTTCTTTTAGTGCCCATGTCTCCTGTGCCCCATGGTCCTTACGGAGTCCCCAGCATCCTCTAGGACGTAAGAGAAACACCCATTATGTGCCCTTTGATAAACATGCCTCTATGTGCACAGTATATGTGTTGTAGGTTAAAAAACATTTTTGTTCCATGCCTAGCAAGAACAATAGCTTAATTCCATTTCTAAGATATGTATTTTATGTCTAGTCCATATAACCTTACAAAATGGCAAGGACAGCATACAATGGCTGTGCATGCATTATATGTTAATTTTATTACTACCACTCTGCATACCAATACTTTTTCCTACAACAAATTAAACCAGAGGTTCTCAAACTCGGTCCTCGGGGGCACACACAGTGCATGTTTTGCAGGTAACCAAGCAGGTGCACAGGTGTATTAATTACTCACTGACACATTTTAAAAGCTCCACAGGTGGAGCTAATTATTTCACTTGCGATTCTGTGAGGAGACCTGCAAAACATGCACTGGGTGGGGTCCTGAGCAGGCCCGGAGCTACCCGCTCAGCGAAGGGATGCAGTGCAGGGAGGCGCTGGGACGGAGAGGCGCTCCCCCTGCTCTGCATTCCTTCCCTGCTGCACCGTCCTGTCCCCCGTGCTGATGCTGCTCAGGCACTGGCAGCGGCGCTTGTAGCATTAGACTCCTCCTCCCTCCGCTCCCCACCCCTCACCTGTGTGACAGGACAGCGCTGTGTATGGGACAAAAGGGGGCGGAGCTACATGGGACGGAAGGGGCGGGGCTAAACAGGCCGAAAGGGGCGGAGCTACTCGGACCAGGCTGCTATAGTGTACAGACTCAGAGGGAGACTGGCTTAGGTAAGTGAAGGGTGAGAGGGAAGTGTGTGTGTATTGTGTATGTGTGTGTTTGCGGTATGTCTGTGTGCGTATGTGTGCTTTAAGTACGCTACTACTACAGGGGGGGCATTACGTGTAACGTCGCTACTAATGGGGGGGGCCATTACGTGTAACAACGCTACTAATGGGGGGGCCATTACGTGTAACAACGCTACTAATGGGGGGGCCATTACGTGTAACAATGCTACTACTAGGGGGGTCATTACGTATAAGGACGATACTACTACTTGGGGGGGGGCATTATGTATAGGATGCTACTATTACTTGGGGGGCATTACATATAACAATACTACTTGGGGGGCCTTACGTATAAGGATGCTACTACTACTGGGGGGGCATTATGTATAAGGATGCTACTACTACTGGGGAGCATTATGTATAAGGATGCTACTACTACTGGGGGGGCATTATGTATAAGGACGCTACTACTACTGGGGGTGCACTATGTATAAGGATGCTACTACTACTGGGGGGCATTATGTATAAGGACGCTACTACTACTGGGGGTGCACTATGTATAAGGATGCTACTACTACTGGGGGGGCATTATGCATAGGGATGCTACTACTACTGGGGTGCATTACATATAAGGACGCTACTACTACGGGTGGGGCATTACGTATAAGATGAATAAGATTGTGCTACATTGTGGCGAAATTTTTAATGTGGGTACTATTGTGTGGCTATGCCCCTTACTTGTGAGACCACACCCCTTTTCCCGATGCGCGCCAAAGGAATATGGGAGGGCGCAAATTTATAGTTTGCAGGGGGGCGCCGAACACCCTAGCACCGGCCCTGGTCCTGAGGACCGAGTTTGAGAACCTCTGAATTAAACTAACATCTAACATGTATTCCATATATCCGCTTTGAATAAAACACCCCAAAAATTATCCCTTTAAAGTTAAACTGGGACACTCATGAATTACACAGGTTCTGTGGCTGGCTGACTACAAGGCTGCATTTCACCTGGTTTTAAGCAGCCACAGAACCTGTGTAGTTCATGAGTGTCCCAGGTTAAAGGGATAATATGATCACCCTAATTTAAACAATACACACAGTATTATTCCTATTTGCATTTCAAATTTCTTTTTACCTTTCACTAACCATGAACAAAGTACCTGCTACGTTCATTTTATTCTCATCATTACATTATGTAATCTCTATTGAATGTGTGACAGTTTGGAATAAGTGACCTGGAATAGAACTAGTTAAGGAGCCTGGAGACAGCTCTTGGCAGCCAGCAGCACGTAGTTCAAGTAGTGGAAATGCTGGGAACTGACTGAAGTATCTGTACAAAACGTGCTGTGGGATGTCGAAATCTGCAGCCTGCGCTCCTCCCCTGGCCTGCAGGAAGAGAGGTATTTCCAGCACTGACACCGGCAGCCCGGCAATGAGACAGCAGCGACGTATATGCTAGAGAGAGACCCTAGTACTGCGCTGCCTCCTACATACACAGGCTACATGTCACTCGCCAAGAATAGGTACTGGTACATACTGTACATTCTTCTTCCTTTGTTGTTTGTTTGTGTCTACAATGTATTGTGTAACACTGTCTTTCTCCTATGGATAGGATAGTAATATTACAGGCAGCAGGCTAGGAAGTTTCGTTCCTAGCTTCATATTAATTGGGTGCTCTTTTAATTAAAAGCAAAGAAACCGCCCAATTAGATTCTATTGGGATGCAAAATATGTGATTTACTTTCTTCAGTTACTTAAATGTGGGAGATCATTGAGTAATAATTACTTTATTTCAAAGGTATGGTTTTGGTGAGTTATGATGGCAAGAGGCAATGTGGTAACATGGGAGAACATTGGGCGTTGTGGCGGGTACACACTAGGCATACTGCTGTCGGCTGTACATGCAGCTCAATCTGACTATATTGTCAGATGCTACACGTTTGGGTCGGCTGCGGCATGATGTCACTGTGATATCGCATAGTGTGTACGCACTAAGTCAGCGGCCCGGGCAAGGTGGGGAAACACTACGCGATATCGCTCATAGAGAGTATTGCATAATGCAGTGGTTCTCAAACTGTGTGCCGTGGCACCATGGGGTGCCCTGGGCTTGTGGTCCAGGACCAATTAAACATAAAAATAAAAAAATCTGGTCAATGTAATTAGGCCAGACCAGTGCCGGTGCATGTTGGTCATAACATATGTGAACAAACAGAAGTGATTCCCGTCCGCCATCACATAACTGAGCCTAGGGATGACATATAAACACAATTAGTATTTAGGTTAATATTTCTTTTTAGATTTCTTAATAAGAAACTTTTGGCCTAGGGTGCCGTGAAAAATATTCTGATGCTCTAGGGCGCCGTGATTAAAAAAAAACGTTTGGGAACCACTGGCATAGTGTGTACCCACCATTAGGAACAAATCACAGACGTAGCAAAACTGTTGTGCAGCAGGTGGGGCTGATTTAAATTGTGCAGAGTTTTAAAGCTATAGTAGAAAGCTGTGTGCCAAGTGTATTTCTATATGTCCGGGTAATAGCATATCTGTCCAGTATGTGTTCACTAAATGCAAATGTAGCCAGTATTTTTTTTTTTTTTGCTTCTAAATCTGATTCGGGCCCATTATGTTCATGCTGGGCTGATCGATATGCTGGGCTCCTCAGTTGTAATTGTATTGACTAATTAGGCACTTAGTTTTTAATTAGCCAATAATGACAGGTAATTTTGGGGTAAAAAAATGCAAAGTGATGGAAATTGGGGTACAAGGTATGAGACAGGTGCTTTATGAGTGGGATAGATATTTTTAGGCTTGCAGGTGGGAGTAACCAGTCTCTTTCCACTATTTCTCTGACGTCCTAGTGGATGCTGGGAACTCCGTAAGGACCATGGGAATAGCGGGCTCCGAAGGAGGCTGGGCACTCTAGAAAGATTTCAGACTACCTGGTGTGCACTGGCTCCTCCCACTATGACCCTCCTCCAAGCCTCAGTTAGAATTCGTGCCCGGCCGAGGTTGGATGCACACTAGGGGCTCTCCTGAGCTCTTAGAAAGAATAGACTTAGGTTTTTTATTTTCAGTGAGACCTGCTGGCAACAGGCTCACTGCAGCGAGGGACTAAGGGGAGAAGAAGCGAACTCGCCTGCTTGCAGCCGGTTTGGGCTTCTTAGGCTACTGGACACCATTAGCTCCAGAGGGATCGACCGCAGGCCCAGTCCTTGGTGTTCGGTCCCGGAGCCGCGCCGCCGTCCCCCTTACAGAGCCAGAAGCAAGAAGATGGTCCGGAAAATCGGCGGCATGAAGACTCTGTCTTCACCAAGGTAGCGCACAGCACTGCAGCTGTGCGCCATTGCTCCTCTCACACTTCACACTCCGGTCACTGAGGGTGCAGGGCGCTGGGGGGGGGCGCCCTGAGGCAGCAATAATAACACCTTGGCTGGCTAAAATACCTCAATATATAACCCCAGAGGCTATATATGAGGTAAATACCCCTGCCAGAATTCCATAAAAAGCGGGAGAATAGGCCGCGAAAAAGGGGCGGAGCCTATCTCCTCAGCACACTGGCGCCATTTTTCCCTCACAGCTCGGCTGGAAGGAAGCTCCCTGGCTCTTCCCTGCAATATACAGTAACAGTAAGAGGGAAAAGAGAGGGGGGGCATTAAATTTGGCAGTATATATACATATATTATATGAAAAGCAGCTATTAGGGACATAACTCAGTTAGTCCCTGTATATATATAGCGCTCTGGTGTGTGCTGGCATACTCTCACTCTGTCCCCCCAAAGGGCTTTTTGTGGGTCCTGTCCTCTGTTGAGCATTCCCTGTGTGTGTGGGGTGTGTCGGTACGGCTGTGTCGACATGTTTGATGAGGATAATGAGGTGGAGGCGGAGCAGATGCATTTTGAAGGGACGTCACCCCCTGCGGGGCAGACACCCGAGTGGATGAACTTATGGAAAGAAATGAGTGCACGTATAGATTCTTTACATAAGAAATTTGACGACATGCCAAATGTGGGACAGCCGGGATCTCAGCTCGTGCCTGTCCAGGTGCCTCAGGGGTCGTCAGGGGCTCTAAAACGCCCGCTACCTCAGTTTGCAGACCCGGATGTCGACACGGATACTGATAACAGTGTCGACGACGATGAGCCAAACCTAATGCCTGTCAGGGCCATTCACTGCATGATTGAGGCAATGAAAGAGGTGTTAAACATTTCTGATTTACATCCAGGTTCCACAAAAAAGGGTATTATGTTTGGGGAGAAAAAACTACCCGTAGTTTTTCCCCCATCAGATGAACTAAATGAAGTGTGTGAAGAAGCGTGGCTTTTCCCTGATAAAAAATTTGTAATTCCTAAGAAGGTACTAATGGCGTTCCCTTTCCCGCCAGAGGATAGGTCACGTTGGGAAACACCACCTAGGGTGGATAAAGCGCTCACACGTTTGTCAAAAAAGGTGGCACTACCCTCTCAGGATACGGCCGCCCTTAAGGAGCCTGCTGATAGAAAGCAGGAGGCAATCCTGAAGTCTGTATACACACACTCAGGCATTATACTTAGACCAGCTATTGCGTCAGCTTGGATGTGCAGTGCTCCCGCTGCATGGTCAGAAAAACTGTCAGAAAATATTGACACACTAGACAGAGACACTATTCTGCTAACGATTGACCATATAAAAGATTCAGTCTTATATATGAGAGATGCACAGAGGGAAATTTGCCGGCTGGCATCTAAAGTAAGTGCATTGTCTATCTCTGCTAGGAGATGCTTATGGACTCGTCAGTGGACGGGAGATGCAGATTCCAAGAGGCACATGGAAGTTTTGCCTTATAAAGGGGAGGAATTATTTGGGGATGGTCTCTCCGACCTAGTTTCCACAGCAACGTCTGGGAAGTCAGCATTTTTACCCCATGTTCCCTCACAGCCTAAGAAGGCGCCATTTTATCAGGTTCAGTCCTTTCGAACCCAGAAAAGCAAGCGTGGAAAAGGAGGGTCTTTTCTGTCTAGAGGCAGAGGTAGGGGAAAAAGGCTGCAACAGACAGCAGGTTCCCAGGAACAAAAGTCCTCCCCCGCTTCCTCTTCCAAGTCCGCCGCATGACGGTGGGGCTCCACAGGTGGAGCCAGGTACGGTGGGGGCCCGCCTCAGAAATTTCAGCGATCAGTGGTCTCGCTCACAGGTGGATCCCTGGATCCTTCAAGTAGTATCTCAGGGATACATGCTGGAATTCGAGGCGGCTCCACCCCACCGGTTTCTAAAATCTGCCTTGCCGATTGCTCCCTCAGACAGGGAGGCGGTGCTAGCGGCAATTCACAAGCTGTATTCCCAGCAGGTGATAATCAAGGTACCCCTACTTCAACAAGGCCGGGGTTACTATTCCACACTATTTGTGGTACCGAAGCCGGACGGTTCGGTGAGACCCATTTTAAATTTGAAATCCTTGAACATGTACATAAAAAAATTCAAGTTCAAGATGGAATCGCTCAGGGCGGTTATTGCAAGCCTGGACGAGGGGGATTACATGGTTTCCCTGGACATCAAGGATGCTTACCTGCATGTCCCCATTTACCATCCTCACCAGGAGTACCTCAGATTTGTGGTACAGGATTGCCATTACCAATTCCAGAAGCTGCCGTTTGGACTCTCCACGGCACCAAGGGTATTTACCAAGGTTATGGCGGAAATGATGATACTCCTTCGAAGAAAGGGAGTTTTAATTATCCCGTACTTGGACGATCTCCTAATAAAGGCACGGTCCAAAGAACAGTTGTTGGTGGGAGTAGCACTATCTCAGGAAGTGCTGAACCAGCACGGCTGGATTCTGAATATCTTAAAGTCACAGCTGGTCCCGACGACACGTCTACTACTGTTCCTGGGGATGATTCTGGACACAGTCCAGAAAAAAGTGTTTCTCCCGGAGGAGAAAGCCAGGGAGTTGTCTTCTCTAGTCAGAGACCTCCTGAAACCAAAACAGGTATCGGTGCATCACTGCACGCGGGTCTTGGGAAAGATGGTAGCTTCTTACGAAGCAATTCCATTCGGCAGGTTCCATGCCAGAATCTTTCAGTGGGACCTGTTGGACAAGTGGTCCGGATCACATCTTCAGATGCATCGCTTGATAACCCTGTCTGCAAGAACCAGGGTGTCTCTTCTGTGGTGGCTGCAGAGTGCTCATCTTCTGGAGGGTCGCAGATTCGGCATTCAGGACTGGGTCCTGGTGACCACGGATGCCAGCCTGCGAGGCTGGGGGGCAGTCACAAAGGGAAGAAACTTCCAAGGACTATGGACAAGTCAGGAGACTTCCCTTCACATAAATATTCTGGAACTAAGGGCCATCTACAATGCCCTAAGTCAAGCAAAATCCCTGCTCCTACACCAGCCGGTGCTGATCCAGTCAGACAACATCACGGCAGTCGCCCATGTGAATCGACAGGGCGGCACAAGAAGCAGGATGGCAATGACAGAAGCCACAAGTATTCTCCGATGGGCGGAAAATCATGTACTAGCACTGTCAGCAGTGTTCATTCCGGGAGTGGACAACTGGGAAGCAGACTTCCTCAGCAGACACGACCTCCACCCGGGAGAGTGGGGACTTCATCCAGAAGTCTTCCAAATGATTGTACATCAGTGGGGTCGTCCACAGGTGGACATGATGGCGTCCCGCCTAAACAAAAAACTAGAGAGGTATTGCGCCAGATCAAGAGACCCTCAAGCGATAGCTGTGGACGCTCTGGTGACACCGTGGGTGTACCAGTCAGTTTATGTGTTCCCTCCGCTGCCTCTCATACCAAAGGTATTGAGAATAATAAGAAAGCAAGGAGTAAACACAATTCTCGTGGTTCCGGATTGGCCAAGAAGAACATGGTACCCGGAACTTCAAGAGATGATCTCAGAGGACCCGTGGCCTCTGCCGCTAAGACAAGACCTGCTACAGCAGGGGCCCTGTCTGTTCCAAGACTTACCGCGGCTGCGTTTGACGGCATGGCGGTTGAACGCCGGATCCTGAAGTAAAAGGGCATTCCGGAGGAAGTCATTCCTACGCTTATTAAAGCCAGGAAAGAGGTTACAGCAAATCATTATCACCGCATATGGCGGAAATATGTTGCATGGTGTGAGGCCGAAAAGGCCCCAACTGAGGAATTTCAACTAGGTCGATTTCTGCATTTCCTGCAAGCAGGAGTGAATATGGGCCTAAAGCTGGGTTCCATTAAGGTACAGATCTCGGCTCTATCGATTTTCTTTCAGAAAGAACTAGCTTCAGTACCTGAAGTTCAGACATTTGTAAAGGGAGTGCTGCATATTCAGCCCCCATATGTGCCTCCTGTGGCACCTTGGGATCTCAACGTGGTGTTGAGTTTCTTAAAATCACATTGGTTTGAACCACTAAAAACCGTGGATCTGAAATATCTCACGTGGAAGGTGGTCATGTTATTGGCCTTGGCTTCTGCCAGGCTAGTATCAGAATTGGCGGCTTTGTCTTATAAAAGCCCTTATCTGATTTTCCATATGGATAGGGCAGAATTGAGGACTCGTCCCCAGTTTCTCCCTAAGGTGGTGTCAGCGTTTCATTTGAACCAGCCTATTGTGGTGCCTGCGGCCACTAGGGACTTGGAGGACTCCAAGTTGTTAGACGTGGTCAGGGCCCTGAAAATATATGTTTCCAGGACGGCTGGAGTCAGAAAATCTGACTCGCTGTTTATCCTATATGCACCCAACAAGCTGGGTGCTCCTGCTTCTAAGCAGACTATTGCTCGTTGGATTTGTAGTACAATTCAACTTGCACATTCTGTGGCAGGCCTGCCACAGCCAAAATCTGTCAGTGCCCATTCCACAAGGAAGGTGGGCTCATCTTGGGCGGCTGCCCGAGGGGTCTCGGCTTTACAACTTTGCCGAGCTGCTACTTGGTCAGGGGCAAACACGTTTGCAAAATTCTATAAATTTGATACCCTGGCTGAGGAGGACCTGGAGTTCTCTCATTCGGTGTTGCAGAGTCATCCGCACTCTCCCGCCCGTTTGGGAGCTTTGGTATAATCCCCATGGTCCTTACGGAGTTCCCAGCATCCACTAGGACGTCAGAGAAAATAATAAGAATTTACTTACCGATAATTCTATTTCTCGGAGTCCGTAGTGGATGCTGGGGTTCCTGAAAGTACCATGGGGAATAGCGGCTCCGCAGGAGACAGGGCACAAAAGTAAAGCTTTCCGATCAGGTGGTGTGCACTGGCTCCTCCCCCTATGACCCTCCTCCAAGCCAGTTAGGTACTGTGCCCGGACGAGCGCACACAATAAGGGAGGAATTTTGAATCCCGGGTAAGACTCATACCAGCCACACCAATCACACCGTACAACTTGTGATCTAAACCCAGTTAACAGTATGATAACAGCGGAGCCTCTGAAAAGATGGCTCACAACAATAATAACCCGATTTTTGTAACTATGTACAAGTATTGCAGATAATCCGCACTTGGGATGGGCGCCCAGCATCCACTACGGACTCCGAGAAATAGAATTATCGGTAAGTAAATTCTTATTTTCTCTATCGTCCTAGTGGATGCTGGGGTTCCTGAAAGGACCATGGGGATTATACCAAAGCTCCCAAACGGGCGGGAGAGTGCGGATGACTCTGCAGCACCGAATGAGAGAACTCCAGGTCCTCCTTAGCCAGGGTATCAAATTTGTAGGATTTTACAAACGTGTTTGCCCCTGACTAAATAACCGCTCGGCAAAGTTGTAAAGCCGAGACCCCTCGGGCAGCCGCCCAAGATGAGCCCACCTTCCTTGTGGAATGGGCATTTACATATTTTGGCTGTGGCAGGCCTGCCACAGAATGTGCAAGCTGAATTGTATTACACATCCAACTAGCAATAGTCTGCTTAAAAGCAAGAGCACCCAGTTTGTTGGGTGCATACAGGATAACAGCAAGTCAGTTTTCCTGACTCCAGCCGTCCTGGAACCTATATTTTCAGGGCCCTGACAACATCTAGCAACTTGGAGTCCTCCAAGTCCCTAGTAGGTGCAAGGCACCACAATAAGCTGGTTCAGGTGAAACACTGACACCACCTTAGGGAGAGAACTGGGGACGATTCCGCAGCTCTGCCCTGTCCGAATGGACAAACAAATATGGGCTTTTTTGAGAAAAAAACCACCAATTTGACACTCGCCTGGTCCAGGCCAGGGCCAAGAACATGGTCACTTTTCATGTGAGATGCTTCAAATCCACAGATTTGACTGGTTTTAAACCAATGTGATTTGGAGAATCCCAGAACTACGTTGAGATCCCACAGTGCCACTGGAGGCACAAAAGAGGGTTGTATATGCAATACTCCCTTGACAAAGTTCTGGACTTCAGGAACTGAAGCCAATTCTTTCTGGAAGAAAATTGACAGGGCCGAAATTTGAACCTTAATGGACCCCAATTTGAGGCCCATAGACACTCCTGTTTGCAGGAAATGCAGGAATCGACCGAGTTGAAATTTCTTTGTGGGGCCTTCCTGGCCTCACACCACGCAACATATTTTCGCCACATGTGGTGATAATGTTGTGCGGTCACCTCCTTTCTGGCTTTGACCAGGGTAGGAATGACCTCTTCCGGAATGCCTTTTTCCCTCAGGATCTGGCGTTCCACCGCCATGCCAACAAACGCAGCTGCGGTAAGTCTTGGAACAGACATGGTACTTGCTGAAGCAAGTCCCTTCTTAGCGGCAGAGGCCATAAGACCTCTGTAAACATCTCTTGAAGTTCCGGGTACCAAGTCCTTCTTGGCCAATCCGGAGCCATGAGTATAGTTCTTACTCCTCTACGTCTTATAATTCTCAGCACCTTAGGTATGAGAAGCAGAGGAGGGAACACATACACCGACTGGTACACCCACGGTGTTACCAGAACGTCCACAGCTATTGCCTGAGGGTCTCTTGACCTGGCGCAATACCTGTCCCGTTTTTTGTTCAGACGGGACGCCATCATGTCCACCTTTGGTATTTCCCAACGGTTTACAATCATGTGGAAAAAACTTCCCGATGAAGTTTCCACTCTCCCGGGTGGAGGTCGTGCCTGCTGAGGAAGTCTGCTTCCCAGTTTCCATTCCCGGGATGAAACACTGCTGACAGTGCTATCACATGATTTTCCGCCCAGCGAAAAGTCCTTGCAGTTTTTGCCATTGCCCTCCTGCTTCTTGTGTCGCCCTGTCTGTTTACGTGGGCGACTGCCGTGATGTTTTTCCCACTGGATCAATACCGGCTGACCTTGAAGCAGAGGTCTTGCTAAGCTTAGAGCATTATAAATTTACCCTTAGCTCCAGTATATTTATGTGGAGAAAAGTCTCCAGACTTGATCACACTCCCTGGAAATTTTTTCCTTGTGTGACTGCTCCCCAGCCTCTCGGGCTGGGCTCCGTGGTCACCAGCATCCAATCCTGAATGCCGAATCTGCGGCCCTCTAGAAGATGAGCACTCTATAACCACCACAGGAGAGACACCCTTGTCCTTGGATATAGGGTTATCCGCTGATGCATCTGAAGATGGGATCCGGACCATTTGTCCAGCAGATCCCACTGAAAAGTTCTTGCGTGAAATCTGCCGAATGGAATTGCTTCGTAGGAAGCCACCATTTTCTACCAGGACCCTTGTGCAATGATGCACTGTTTTTAGGAGGTTCCTGACTAGCTCGGATAACTCCCTGGCTTTCTCTTTCGGGAGAAACACCTTTTTCTGGACTGTGTCCAGAATCATCCCTAGGCACAGCAGACGTGTCGTCGGGATCAGCTGCGATTTTGGAATATTTAGAATCCACCCGTGCTGTTGTAGCAGTATCCGAGATAGTGCTACTCCTTCAACTGTTCCCTGGACTATGCCCTTATCAGGAGATCGTCCAAGTAAGGGATAATTAAGACGCCTTTTCTTCGAAGAAGAATCATCATTTCGGCCATTACCTTAGTAAAGACCCGGGGTGCCGTGGACAATCCAAACGGCAGCGTCTGAAACTGATAGTGACAGTTCTGCACCACGAACCTGAGGTACCCTTAGTGAGAAGGGCAAATTTGGGACATAGAGGTAAGCATCCCTGATGTCCCGGGACACTATATAGTCCCCTTCTTCTTGTTCGTTATCACTGCTCTGAGTGACTCCATCTTGATTTGAACCTTTGTAAGTGTTCAAAAATTTTTTAGATTTAGAATAAGTCTCACCTAGCCTTCTGGCTTCAGTACCACAATATAGTGTGGAATAATACCCCTTTTCTTGTAGTAGGAGGGGTAATTTAATTATCACCTGCTGGGAATACAGCTTGTGAATTTTTTTCCATACTGCCTCCTTGTCGGAGGGAGACCTTGGTAAAGCAGACTTCAGGAGCCTGCGAAGGGGAAACGTCTCGACATTCCAATCTGTACCCCTGGGATACTACTTGTAGGATCCAGGGGTCCTGTACGGTCTCAGCGCCATGCTGAGAACTTGTCAGAAGCGGTGGAACGCTTCTGTTCCTGGGAATGGGCTGCCTGCTGCAGTCTTCTTCCCTTTCCTCTATCCCTGGGCAGATATGATCTTATAGGGACGAAAGGACTGAGGCTGAAAAGACGGTGTCTTTTTCTGCAGAGATGTGACTTAGGGTAAAAACGGTGGATTATCCAGCAGTTGCCGTGGCCACCAGGTCCGATGGACCGACCCCAAATAACTCCTCTTCCTTTATACGGCAATACACCTTAGTGCCGTTTGGAATCTGCATCACCTGACCACTGTCGTGTCCATAACATCTTCTGGCAGTTATGGACATCGCATTTACTCTTGATGCCAGAGTGCAAATATCCCTCTGTGCATCTCGCATATATAGAAATGCATCCTTTAAATGCTCTATAGTCAATAAAATACTGTCCCTGTCAAGGGTATCAATATTTTTAGTCAGGGAATCCGACCAAGCCACCCCAGCTCTGCACATCCAGGCTGAGGCGATCGCTGGTCGCAGTATAACACCAGTATGTGTGTATATACTTTTTATGATATTTTCCAGCCTCCTGTCAGCTGGTCCTTGAGGACGGCCCTATCTATAGACGGTACCGCCACTTGTTTTGATAAGCGTGTGAGCGCCTTATCCACCCTAAGGGGTGTTTCCCAACGCGCCCTAACTTCTGGCGGGAAAGGGTATACCGCCCATAATTTTCTATCGGGGGGAACCCACGCATCATCACACACTTTATTTAATTTATCTGATTCAGGAAAAACTATGGTAGTTTTTTCACATCCCACATAATACCCTCTTTTGTGGTACTTGTAGTATCAGAAATATGTAACACCTCCTTCATTGCCTTTAACGTGTGGCCCTAATAAGGAATACGTTTGTTTATTCACCGTCGACACTGGATTCAGTGTCCCTGTCTGTGTCTGTGTCGACCGACTAAAGTAAACGGGCGTTTTAAAACCCCTGACGGTGTTTTTGAGACGTCTGGACCGGTACTAATTGTTTGTCGGCCGTCTCATGTCGTCAACCGACCTTGCAGCGTGTTGACATTATCACGTAATTCCCTAAATAAGCCATCCATTCCGGTGTCGACTCCCTAGAGAGTGACATCACCATTACAGGCAATTGCTCCGCCTCCTCACCAACATCGTCCTCCTACATGTCGACACACACGTACCGACACACAGCACACACACAGGGAATGCTCTGATAGAGGACAGGACCCACTAGCCCTTTGGAGAGACAGAGGGAGAGTTTGCCAGCACACACCAAAAACGCTATAATTATATAGGGACAACCTTATATAAGTGTTTTCCCTTATAGCATCTTTTTTATATATTTCTAACGCCAAATTAGTGCCCCCCCTCTCTGTTTTAACCCTGTTTCTGTAGTGCAGTGCAGGGGAGAGCCTGGGAGCCTTCCCTCCAGCCTTTCTGTGAGGGAAAATGGCGCTGTGTGCTGAGGAGATAGGCCCCGCCCCTTTTTCGGCGGCCTCGTCTCCCGCTCTTAACGGATTCTGGCAGGGGTTAAATATCTCCATATAGCCTCCGGAGGCTATATGTGAGGTATTTTTAGCCAAAATAGGTTTTCATTTGCCTCCCAGGGCGCCCCCCTCCCAGCGCCCTGCACCCTCAGTGACTGCCGTGTGAAGTGTGCTGAGAGGAAAATGGCGCACAGCTGCAGTGCTGTGCGCTACCTTTAGAAGACTGAGGAGTCTTCTGCCGCCGATTCTGGACCTCTTCTTATTTCAGCATCTGCAAGGGGGCCGGCGGCAAGGCTCCGGTGACCATCCAGGCTGTACCTGTGATCGTCCCTCTGGAGCTGATGTCCAGTAGCCAAGAAGCCAATCCATCCTGCACGCAGGTGAGTTCACTTCTTCTCCCCTAAGTCCCTCGTTGCAGTGATCCTGTTGCCAGCAGGACTCACTGTAAAATAAAAAACCTAAGCTAAACTTTTCTAAGCAGCTCTTTAGGAGAGCCACCTAGATTGCACCCTTCTCGGCCGGGCACAAAAATCTAACTGGCTTGGAGGAGGGTCATAGGGGGAGGAGCCAGTGCACACCACCTGATCGGAAAGCTTTACTTTTGTGCCCTGTCTCCTGCGGAGCCGCTATTCCCCATGGTCCTTTCAGGAACCCCAGCATCCACTAGGACGATAGAGAAAAGAATTTACTCACCGGTAATTCTATTTCTCGTAGTCCGTAGTGGATGCTGGGCGCCCATCCCAAGTGCGGTTTATCTGCAATACTTGTACATAGTTATTGTTAACTAAATCGGGTTATTGTTGAGCCATCTGTTGAGAGGCTTAGTTGTTTCATACTGTTAACTGGGTTTCATATCACGAGTTGTACGGTGTGATTGGTGTGGCTGGTATGAGTCTTACCCGGGATTCAAAATCCTTCCTTATTGTGTACGCTCGTCCGGGCACAGTATCCTAACTGAGGCTTGGAGGAGGGTCATAGTGGGAGGAGCCAGTGCACACCAGGTAGTCTGAAATCTTTCTAGAGTGCCCAGCCTCCTTCGGAGCCCGCTATTCCCATGGTCCTTACGGAGTTCCCAGCATCCACTACGGACTACGAGAAATAGAATTACCGGTGAGTAAATTCTTATTTTTTTTAAAAGTCCCCGAAAATGATCCAAATATATACTTATACCCATTTTTATGTACTCCAAATTTAATGAACACTTATTTTGCAGAAAAAAATAGCTTTCTGTAATTTTTCAGCATTTAAAAAAAAAAAAAAAAAAAAAAAAAAACATATAGGGGTATATGCAATTGCGGTCGAATTCCGTCTGGAATTCGACCGTTTTTTAATTCGACACAATTCGACAGTCAGACACCCTGCCGCCCAGACCCGAATTCGACATATTCAATAAAAAACGGATTCGACAGTCCCGCTGTCGAAAAACGGACCAATTGCCGGATAGTGTGCGTCCTGGATTCGACTTTTTGGACGGCACAAAAGTGTTTTAAAAACCCAGAAAAAAATTGCGTGGGGTCCCCCCTCCTAAGCATAACCAGCCTCGGGCTCTTTGAGCCGGTCCTGGTTGTAAAAATACGGGGGGGAAATTGACAGGGGATCCCCCGTATTTTTACAGCCAGCACCAGGCTCTGCGTCCGGTCCTGGTGCAAAAAATACGGGGGACAAAAAGCGTATGGGTTCCCCGTATTTTTAACACCAGCACCGGGGCTCCACTAGCTGGAGAGATAATGCCACAGCCGGGGGACACCTTTTATACTGGCCCCTGCGGCTGTGGCATTAAATCCCCAACTAGTCACCCCTGGCCGGGGTACCCAAGGGCCAGGGGTGAAGCCGATGCTGTGTCCCCCCCCCCCCCCATCCCATCCAAGGGCTGCGGATGGGGGGCTGATAACCTTGTGTCAAATAAAAGAATATTGTTTTTTGTAGCAGAACTACAAGTCCCAGCAAGCCTCCCCCGCAAGCTGGTACTTGGAGTACCACAAGTAACAGCATGCGGGGGGGAAACGGGCCCGCTGGTACCTATAGTTCTACTGCAAAAAAATTCCCAAAGTTCCCACCATTGAAGATAATGGAGCGGCATAGTACTATGCGCCATCTGAGCTCAGACTCGCACAGCCAATCAGGAGAGTGCCACGACGTGGCGCTCCCTGATTGGCTGAAGGGACCCTCTGTGACAGGAGTCACGGGGGGTCCTGGCATTTGGGGAAAGGGGTTCCATGTGTAAACATGGGACCCCTTTCAGTGCGTGGTCCGGCTTTTGCGTTTTATTTTTTTGCCAAGTACGTGGATTACAAAAAAGAAGAGGACAGATCTACACTGGATTATGGTGAGTATAATTTTATTTTCAGGTACCCCGTGGATTCTACTTGGAGAAGTGGACAGAGTCGGCGTGTGAACATAGGTAAGTATGTGTGTGTCGGCGTGCATGTATGCAATAAAGTTTTACTTTCATGGTGTGCGTGTACTGTTTTTATTTGGGTATTTTTTTGCAGTCGAACTACAGGTACCAGCGGGCCCTTGGGTGGCTGGAGGGGGGGACCCCTTGATTTAAGGGGTCCTCACTCCAGGGTACCCCAGCCAGGGGTGACTAGTTGGGGATTTAATGCCACGGCCGCAGGGACCAGTATAAAAGTGTCCCCCGGCTGTGGCATTATCCCAATTTTTTCCCCGTATTTTCAAAGAGCCTGAGGCTGGTTATGCTTAGGAGGGGGGATCCCACGCATTTTTTTTTCTTCTTGATTTTTAACCCATTCCCACCCCTTCCCACTGAAAAACATGCTCTGATCTCTTCATATTATTTTAGTCAGTAAAAAAAAAATATATTCTTTTGAAAAATATATAAATAATACTTGTGGCTCCTAATAGACAAACCAAGTAGATAATCCCTTCTAATATAAATAGATATGCTATTAGCAACAACAAAAAAACATGTTTTTACATTTTTTTATTAGATTCCGCCACCAAAATGAGGCGGACTGAAATTGACGAAATGACTGTCGAAAAGCACTGTTGTCGAATCGACATTCTTCAATTGAATATACTTTTGTCGAAAAGCCGCATTTTTACCATTGCAGACATGTCGAATTTGACAACTGTCGAATTTCAAAAAGTCGAATCTGAAACGGCCGTTTTTTTTGTCGAAAAGTACTGTATTGCATTGTCGATTTTTTTATTGATTTTTTTGATGTTGAAAATGCCCCGTTTTTCGGCAATTCGACTGCAATTGCATATAGCAGCCATTTTTTTGGAGGTACAGGCAGATTTCCCCATTTTTTTTCCTATGCATTTGCCGGCTAGAATTGTCGCACAATTGCCGATTTGGAATAGTATAGGTGTGATAAATGGGAGCACGCAGGCTGGGATAACCCGACTTTTCAGGAGATAGGTGCGATAACAATAGCCGCAATAGCTTTATCGCGGTTAATTGGATACCCGCCATACTGTACCATGTTACTCGGCTAGAGTTTACCATTTATTTCTCCTTTGCTTTATTTCAGTTATGTAGAGTATGGGGTTTCATCCACATTAAAAGAACCAGAAAGAGAAAAAAAAAGTACTGTAACTTGCTGCTCCTGTTGCAGGTCTGTAAGGAGTATAGGGCCTAATTCAGAGTTGATCGCAGCAGCAAATTTGTTAGCAGTTGGGCAAAACCATGGGAGTCATTCTGAGTTGTTCGCTCGTTGCCGATTTTCGCAATGGAGCGATTATGGCGAAAATGCGCATGGTACGCAGTGCGCATGCGCTAAGTATTTTAGCACAAAACTTAGTAGATTTACTCACGTCCGAACGAAGAATTTTCATTGTTGAAGTGATCGGAGTGTGATTGACAGGAAGTGGGTGTTTCTGGGCGGAAACTGACCGTTTTCTTGGAGTGTGCGGAAAAACGCAGGCGTGCCAGGATAAAACGCGGGAGTGTCTAGAGAAACGGGGGAGTGGCTGACCGAACGCAGGGCGTGTTTGTGACGTCAAACCAGGAACGAAACGGGCTGAGCTGATCGCAATGTAGGAGTAAGTCTCGAGCTACTCAGAAACTGCTAAGAAATTTCGATTTGCAATTCTGCTAATCTTTCGTTCGCTATTCTGCTAAGCCCCCAGAGGGCGGCGGCCTAGCGTGTGCAATGCTGCTAAAATCTGCTAGCGAGCGAACAACTCGGAATGACCCCCCATGTGCACTGCATGAGGGGCAGATATAACATGTGCAGAGAGAGTTAGATTTGGGTGGGGTGTATTCAAACTGAAATCTAAAATGCAGTGTAAAAATAAAGCAGCCAGTATTTACCCTGCACAGAAACAAAATAACCCACCCAAATCTAACTCTCTCTGCAAATGTTATATCTGCCCCCCCCTGCACAGCACATGGTTTTGCCCAATTGCTAACAAACTTGCTGCTGCGATCAACTCAGAATTACCCCCATAGTGCCATGGGGTGGCACCCTTAGTAGGGATGGCAATTGGCCATCGATTAATCTAAATCATCGATGGTCTATGACCGATGTCAATACTTTTACCATCGATGGGGGAGAACCAAATTTTTTCCCTCCATCGATGGTTCAGTGCTACTGAATTTTATTTTTCTTCTTCAAAGTGTCAGGGCACAGAGCTTAGCCCTGCCCCCTGACACCCTGGAGCCACGCCCAGATTGGCCCGCAATTCATTTTACAATCATGCAGGGACGACCATCGATGTGTAAAACCATCAATGGTTTCTTTACAGATGGTTTTACACCATCGAAGTTATCCATCAATGTTACCATTGATGGTAACCATCAATGGATTACCCACCGATGGCCATCCCTATCCCTTACTGCTGCTGCCTATGGCTAGTTTCACTGCTGCAGTTCTGGCTGGAGTGTCCTTTGGATATTCTGGCTATGCACCCTGCAGCCTGTACAGCTGCTCAGTGCATCAGAAGTGTCTCGGTAATGGCAGTCCTGACTATCCACTGTAACAGGCGCATGCTTATGACGGTATGCACTCAGGGGGTTGGGAGGTGGCTGTACAGGACGCAATGCAACCTAATTACTGGGCTACCTGTTTGGTGAGTTGAGGCTCTATTTATTAAACTAATAAATGCCCTTTTTCTTAGGTATTTTAAATACAGATGGAGCCTCGCTCATCTGTTCCGTCTATGGCATTTGTCCCGATCCTGGAGCCTCAGCGTGCCTGGTTGCAGGGCGGCGTGATTTGTCGCAGGGTGGGCAAAGAGCTTAGCGTTGTGTATGGTGTTACCGGTGAGTGTAATACCAGTGATCATCCATCAGATGTTGCTTTTGAAAATCACCATTGCGCATGCGTGAGGTGTCCAATAAAATACTACAGCGCAAGAATCACCATTGCGCATGCGTGAGGTCTCCAATAAAATACTACAGCGCAAGAATCACCATTGCGCATGTGTGAGGTGTCCAATAAAATACTACAGCACAAGAATCACCATTGCGCATGCGTGAGGTGTCCAATAAAATACTACAGCACAAGAATCACCATTGCGCATGCGTGAGGTGTCCAATAAAATACTACAGCGCAAGAATCACCATTGCGCATGCGTGAGGTGTCCAATAAAATACTACAGCACAAGAATCACCATTGCGCATGTGTGAGGTCTCCATTGAAATACACTATAGCGCAAGAACTACTTTACCGTACAGTACAGTATGTTAAATAGACATGTTTATTTGTAAGTTCAAACACATTTAATAAATAATATAATTGATTGCTGCTAAACTACTGCAACACCTTAGGACCGTATACGAAACAACCAATAGGATGAAAGCTTATCCTGATATATCATATATAAAGGGGATTAAGATAGTCTATGTACACCTTTGACAAAGCTGCCCAGAGCAGCGAAATGCGTCAGGAGGCAACTATTCACTGCACCCAGAAAAGACCTGAGATTTCCTGTTCATACAACAAGATTGTGGAGGACTTTTGCCGGTAATTCATCAATCCGGACTCGCCTAAAAGCTTTTTCCAAGCCTGCTGTGAACCAGGATACCCATCAAATTGCATGCAGTTCCGCTGTGTTCAGGAACCATCGCTACGGATCCCTTTAATAGGAACACAAGGCTGGTAACATTTGGACATCCTCACAATCATTGTTTACTTTGTGAACTTTATCATCCAATAAGGAATACGGTCCTAAGGTGTTGCAGTAGTTTAGCAGCAATCAATTATATTATTCCCTTCTTTATTGTCAATGGACTAACAACTCTATATGCATGATAAGGGTATTTTTATGCATGATAGGTTTTTCTCTTATGTTTTAATATTTTTTTGACAAATTTATTAAATGTGTTTGAATATATGAATTTAGCGATGTTTTTTTCTCTTTTCAAACTTGATGTACTTGTAGGGTGACTGACTATCACCCATTTAACAGCAGCTAGAAATACACCCCATTTTAGCGCCCGACAGATATACAGTGGTATATATATTTTTTGCATGTTTATTTGTAAGGCATGCCGTGAGATGCCTGGCGTGAGTGAGTCGTCAGTTCCAAGGTAGCTCTGCCAATGTCAGGTGTTTTTTTTTTTTTTTTTCGTAAATGTGTCTTCTATGCATTGCTATGTGAATAGGATGCACAAGCTGCTTTTGCTGATGTGACATGCCTATATTCAGTGTGAGTCTGTATATGTAGGAAGCTCAATAGAATCTGTTTTGAGAATATTGGAAGAAAGCTGTGAATGCTATTTTTTTACACAGGTATACAATACAAGTGTGGCTCTTCAAATTCTGAGAGTGTTATCTTTATGAGGCTGAGTTTACTGTTTTCCTTCCTGGGCTTCCCAATGGCTTTAATAGGCAGCCTCCCCCACCCCCAATTCCACACCCTATGAGTTTGATTCCAAGGACTGAGTGTACTGCTTAGTAAATGACAAACACAACACAGCCAGTACAAATGAATGGCTCATGCTGGCTTTAGTTGCAGGACAGGAACCCAGAAGGCACAGAATGCTGGTTCATTTGTAAGGCATGCTGTGAAATGCCTGGTGTCAGTTCCTGGGTATTGCGGGCTCACTGCGCTCGACAAGCAGGGGGCTCGCTGCACTTGCCACAGGTTCTATTCCCACTCTATGGGTGTTGTGGACAATTATGAGTGGGAATAGCCCGTTAGTCGGCATGCCAACTGTCGGGCGCATGTTCGCTCGGGTTCCCAGCGTCGGCATGGTGACCGCCTGGATCCTGAACGGTAGTCACATGACCGCACCTCCTAGACGTCGGGTGTAATTCTTTGCGTTTAATGTGTCATATATGCATCGCTATGTGAATAGAATGCACAAGCTGCTTCTGCTGATTAAATGATATGCAGAATTCCTACAGTATATTGAGTGTGAGACTGTGGCTGTATCTGCTTAAGAAATTCTCTGTTACAGTGTTTTCCTGGCTCGGCCAGTCCGTAATGAAAACTGATCTTTTCCTGTTTTCATAATTCTATTGAATGTAATGTTCTTAAATGTATGAATGTTAAAATATAATAATAATTAAGAGCATTCGCTCTATCCTGGAATCAAACTCGGGACCATGAGCACGGGGCCCGGTACACCTCACCGCTAGGCCATGATGCCTGGTGATACAGATGTAAACTCATATGTAAATATAAGCAGTGATCCCTTTCAGTTGGTTTTGCTAATGCTGTATTGTCTATGGGATTTGGAAGCCCACATAACCCTAACGCAAATGGACCATTACTTTAACATGTAAGTTTGCGTGTGTATAGACTACAGTATATTTTTATTTTTGGACCCGACAGAGAATGAATATTTCCTACAGCGTCCCTGAAGCCCAGCGTTCATTAGTAAATCATGGTATAAATGCTTACAGTACGCTATACTGTGTACTTCAAGTTCCTGATTGACTCTCTTCGTCTGACCGTTGGTCTGTGTGTATAACATTACTGTTGTCACTGCCCATTTGCCAGGGCTTGCTAAGAGTACATTATTACAGTGATTACTGTACTGTACTATATATCCATCCTCCGCTATTCACTCTACAGTACTGGATTAGTGGAGCATTAGCCACCCAATGGTCAAGATGTGTATTGTATGTTGTCGCACCCTAACATGCCTTTCCATGCATCACCTCAACAACCTGAGCAATTGCTAAGGCACGACAAATACTCCGTTTAGGCAGAGAAACTGCAATGATGAGGGAGGCTCCATCTGTAGGGTTTTGCCCTATCAATCAAATTGCCACCTCCAGCAATAGGACTGCATTAGCGGTTTTGGTGTCCAAACTGAAATCACCATTGAAACTACAGCAGATTAGAAGCTATTCTTTTCATATTCATTAAATGGTGCTTATATAGAAACATACTGTACAGTTGACTAAGAATCAGATCATACTTACTGACAGGAGAGGAGAAGCAGATGGCCGATGATGGGGGCGGAGCTGGACTAATCACATCATTAAGCCACACCCACTCATGGTAAAATGCCATTATTCACGCAGATTTGAATAGGGCAGGGCTAAAATGATGCTGGGGCCAAAGAATTGCATGATTAGGCCCTGCCCCTCCCAATGGACTGTTGCCCACAAGTTCTGGGAGAGTAGACAAGTATAAAACATGCTGCTGTAGAATAAAATCTATTCTATTCATATTCATTTTCTCTAACGTCCTAGTGGATGCTGGGAACTTCGAAAGGACCATGGGGAATAGCGGGCTCCGAAGGAGGCTGGGCACTCTAGAAAGATTTCGGACTACCTGGTGTGCACTGGCTCCTCCCACCATGACCCTCCTCCAAGCCCCAGTTAGATTTTGTGCCCGGCCGAGGTTGGATGCACACTAGGGGCTCTCCTGAGCTCTTAGAAGAAAGATAGTCTTAGGTTTATTATTTTCAGTGAGACCTGCTGGCAACAGGCTCACTGCAGCGAGGGACTAAGGGGAGAAGAAGCGAACTCGCCTGCTTGCAGCCGGATTGGGCTTCTTAGGCTACTGGACACCATTAGCTCCAGAGGGATCGACCGCAGGCCCAGCCTTGATGTTCGGTCCCGGAGCCGCGCCGCCGTCCCCCTTACAGAGCCAGAAGCAAGAAGATGGTCCGGAAAATCGGCGGCATGAAGACATCAGTCTTCACCAAGGTAGCGCACAGCACTGCAGCTGTGCGCCATTGCTCCTCTCACACCACACTCCGGTCACTGAGGGTGCAGGGCGCTGGGGGGGCGCCCTGAGGCAGCAATAAAAACACCTTGGCTGGCAAAAATACCTCAATATATAGCCCCAGGGGCTATATATGAGGTAAATACCCCTGCCAGATTCCATAAAAAAGCGGGAGAATAGGCCGCGGAAAAGGGGCGGAGCTATCTCCCTCAGCACACTGGGCGCCATTTTCCCTCACAGTTCCGCTGGAAGGAAGCTCCCTGGCTCTCCCCTGCAGACTACTCTACAGAAAAGGGTAAAAACGAGAGAGGGGGGGCATTTCATTTGGCGCAGTATATAGTTATATTAAAAAGCAGCTATAAGGGACATAACTCAGTTAGTCCCTGCCTTATATAGCGCTCTGGTGTGTGCTGGCATACTCTCACTCTGTCCCCCCAAAGGGATTTTGTGGGTCCTGTCTATATAGAGCATTCCCTGTGTGTGTGGAGTGTGTCGGTACGGCTGTGTCGACATGTTTGATGAGGATAATGAGGTGGAGGCGGAGCAGATGCCTTTAGAAGGGATGTCACCCCCTGGGGGGCAGACACCTGAGTGGATGTGCTTATGGAAAGAAATGAGTGCACGTATAGACTCATTACATAAGAAATTTGACGACATGCCGACTGCGGGACAGCCGAGTTCTCAGCTCGTGCCTGTCCAGATGTCTCAAAAGTCATCAGGGGCTCTGAAACGCCCGCTATCTCAGATGGCACAAGTAGATGTCGACACGGATGAGTCAAATTTAATGCCCATTAAGGCCATTCACTGCATGATTGAGGCAATGAAAGAGGTGTTAAATATCTCTGATTTACATCCAGGTACCACAAAAAAGGGTATTATGTTTGGGGAGAAAAAAACTACCTGTAGTTTTTCCCCCGTCAGATGAATTAAATGAAGTGTGTGAAGAAGCGTGGGCTTCCCCTGATAAGAAATTGGTAATTCCTAAGAAGGTACTAATGGCGTTCCCTTTCCCGCCAGAGGATAGGTTACGTTGGGAAACACCTCCTAGGGTGGATAAAGCGCTCACACGTTTGTCTAAAAAGGTGGCACTACCGTCTCAGGATACGGCCGCCCTTAAGGAACCTGCTGATAGAAAGCAGGAGGCGATCCTGAAGTCTGTATATACACACTCAGGCATTATAGTTAGACCAGCTATTGCGTCAGCATGGATGTGCAGTGCTGCCGCTGCGTGGTCGGATAAACTGTCAGAAAATATTGACACACTAGACAGAGACACGATTCTGCTAACGATTGACCATATCAAAGACTCAGTCTTATATATGAGAGATGCACAGAGGGAAGTCTGCCGGCTGGCATCTAAAATAAGTGCATTGTCCATCTCTGCTAGGAGATGCTTATGGACTCGCCAGTGGACTGGAGATGCAGATTCCAAAAGGCACCGCCGCATGACGGTGGGGCTCCACAGGCGGAGCCAGGTACGGTGGGGGCCCGCCTCAGGAATTTCAGCGATCAGTGGGCTCGCTCACAGGTGGATCCCTGGATCCTTCAAATAGTATCTCAGGGGTACAAGCTGGAATTCGAGGCGGCTCCACCCCACCGGTTCCTAAAATCTGCCTTGCCGATTGCTCCCTCAGGCAGGGAGGCGGTGCTAGCTGCGATTCACAAGCTGTATTCCCAGCAGGTGATAATCAAGGTACCCCTACTTCAACAAGGCCGGGGTTACTATTCCACACTATTTGTGGCTACCGAAACCGGACGGTTCGGTGAGACCCATTTTAAATTTGAAATCCTTGAACACATACATAAAAAAAAAAAAAAAAAAAATTCAAGTTCAAGATGGAATCGCTCAGGGCGGTTATTGCGAGCCTGGAGGAGGGGGATTACATGGTATCCCTGGACATCAAGGATGCTTACCTGCATGTCCCCATTTACCATCCTCACCAGGAGTACCTCAGATTTGTGGTACAGGATTGCCATTACCAATTCCAGACGCTGCCGTTTGGACTCTCCACGGCACCGAGGGTATTTACCAAGGTTATGGCGGAAATGATGATACTCCTTCGAAAAAAGGGAGTTTTAATTATCCCATACTTGGACGATCTCCTAATAAAGGCACGATCCAAGGAACAGTTGTTAGTAGGAGTGGCACTATCTCAGGAAGTGCTGCGCCAGCACGGCTGGATTCTGAATATCCCAAAGTCACAGCTGGTCCCGACGACACGTCTAATGTTCCTGGGAATGATTCTGGACACAGTCCAAAAAAAAAAAAAAAAAGTGTTTCTCCCGGAGGAGAAAGCCAGGGAGTTGTCTTCTCTAGTCAGAGACCTCCTAAAACCAAAACAGGTATCGGTGCATCACTGCACGCGGGTCCTGGGAAAGATGGTAGCTTCTTACGAAGCAATTCCATTCGGCAGATTCCATGCCAGGATTTTTCAGTGGGACCTGTTGGACAAGTGGTCCGGATCGCATCTTCAGATGCATCGCTTGATAACCCTGTCCCCAAGAACCAGGGTGTCTCTTCTGTGGTGGCTGCAGAGTGCTCATCTTTTGGAGGGCCGCAGATTCGGCATACAGGACTGGGTCCTGGTGACCACGGATGCCAGCCTTCGAGGCTGGGGGGCAGTCACAAAGGGAAGAAACTTCCAAGGACTATGGTCAAGTCAGGAGACTTCCCTTCACATAAAAATTCTGGAACTAAGGGCCATTTACAATGCCCTAAGTCAAGCAAAATCCCTGCTCCTACACCAGCCGGTGCTGATCCAGTCAGACAACATCACGGCAGTCGCCCATGTGAATCGACAGGGCGGCACAAGAAGCAGGATGGCAATGGCAGAAGCCACAAGGATTCTCCGATGGGCGGAAAATCATGTACTAACACTGTCAGCAGTGTTCATCCCGGGAGTGGACAACTGGGAAGCAGACTTTCTCAGCAGGCACGACCTCCACCCGGGAGAGTGGGGACTTCATCCAGAAGTCTTCCAAATGATTGTTAATCAGTGGGGTCGTCCACAGGTGGACATGATGGCGTCCCGCCTAAACAAAAAACTAGAGAGGTATTGCGCCAGGTCAAGAGACCCTCAGGCGATAGCTGTGGACGCTCTAGTGACACCGTGGGTGTACCAGTCAGTTTATGTGTTCCCTCCTCTACCTCTCATACCAAAGGTATTGAGAATAATAAGAAAGCGAGGTGTAAACACAATTCTCGTGGTTCCGGATTGGCCAAGAAGAGCGTGGTACCCGGAACTTCAAGAGATGATCTCAGAGGACCCGTGGTCTCTGCCGCTCAGACAAGACCTGCTACAGCAGGGGCCCTGTCTGTTCCAAGACTTACCGCGGCTGCGTTTGACGGCATGGCGGTTGAACGCCGGATCCTGAAGTAAAAGGGCATTCCGGAGGAAGTCATTCCTACGCTTATTAAAGCTAGAAAAGAGGTTACAGCAAATCATTATCACCGCATATGGCGGAAGTATGTTGCATGGTGTGAGGCCGAAAAGGCCCCAACAGAGGAATTTCAACTAGGTCGTTTTCTGCATTTCCTGCAAGCAGGAGTTAATATGGGCCTAAAACTAGGCTCCATTAAAGTACAGATCTCGGCTCTGTCGATTTTCTTTCAAAAAGAACTAGCTTCGGTACCTGAAGTTCAGACATTTGTGAAAGGAGTGCTGCATATTCAGCCCCCATTTGTGCCTCCTGTGGCACCTTGGGATCTCAACGTGATGTTGAGTTTCTTAAAATCACATTGGTTTGAGCCACTAAAAACCGTGGATCTGAAATATCTCACGTGGAAAGTGGTCATGTTATTGGCTTTGGCTTCAGCCAGGCGTGTGTCAGAATTGGCGGCTTTATCATGTAAAAGCCCTTATCTGATTTTCCATATGGATAGGGCAGAATTGAGGACTCGTCCCCAATTTCTCCCAAAGGTGGTGTCAGCGTTTCACCTGAACCAGCCTATTGTGGTGCCTGCGGCTACTAGGGACTTGGAGGACTCCAAGTTGCTAGACGTTGTCAGGGCCCTGAAAATATGTTTCCTGGACGGCTGGAGTCAGAAAATCAGACTCGCTGTTTATCCTGTATGCACCCAACAAGCTGGGTGCTCCTGCTTCTAAGCAGACTATTGCTCGCTGGATTTGTAGTACAATTCAGCTTGCTCATTCTGTGGCAGGCCTGCCACAGCCAAAATCTGTAAATGCCCATTCCACTAGGAAGGTGGGCTCATCTTGGGCGGCTGCCCGAGGGGTCTCGGCTTTACAACTTTGCCGAGCAGCTACTTGGTCAGGGGCGAACACGTTTGCAAAATTCTACAAATTTGATACCCTGGCTGAGGAGGACCTGGAGTTCTCTCATTCGGTGCTGCAGAGTCATCCGCACTCTCCCGCCCGTTTGGGAGCTTTGGTATAATCCCCATGGTCCTTTCGGAGTTCCCAGCATCCACTAGGACGTTAGAGAAAATAAGAATTTACTCACCGGTAATTCTATTTCTCGTAGTCCGTAGTGGATGCTGGGCGCCCATCCCAAGTGCGGTTTATCTGCAATACTTGTACATAGTTATTGTTAACTAAATCGGGTTATTGTTGAGCCATCTGTTGAGAGGCTCAGTTGTTTCATACTGTTAACTGGGATTCATATCACGAGTTGTACGGTGTGATTGGTGTGGCTGGTATGAGTCTTACCCGGGATTCAAAATCCTTCCTTATTGTGTACGCTCGTCCGGGCACAGTATCCTAACTGAGGCTTGGAGGAGGGTCATAGGGGGAGGAGCCAGTGCACACCAGGTAGTCCTAAATCTTTCTAGAATGCCCAGCCTCCTTCGGAGCCCGCTATTCCCCATGGTCCTTTCGGAGTTCCCAGCATCCACTACGGACTACGAGAAATAGAATTACCGGTGAGTAAATTCTTATTTACTTTGTTATAGAAAACACCATTCAATTGATATAATCAAAAACATACCACAGTGTATTAGAAGCTATTTTATTCATATTCCAATTTCAGGGACATTTTAACAGAGGAGGGAGCAGACTCCTGGTAGGTCACCTCCTCTGCATGGTGCAGTAGTCTCCGGAGTCTATGTAGAGTAGGCCCCCTCTTCTGCACATGCGCAGGTCTCCTGAAACATGGTGCTGCCATGTTCTGGAGACCAAATTCATTACTACGCATGTGCAAAGGCCATTTTGGCTGCTATTTTCGCTGCGGCTGCAGCGCCTGACGCTGGATTTTGGAGGGGTAAGTTTTAAAATATGGGGGCAGTGTGTGTGGTGTTGGCCTCCACTAGACCCAGGGGCCCATGTGCACCGCACACATTGCACCCATTATAGAAATGCCAATGTCCTATTTCTTTAATGGTGTTTTTACAGAAACAACATTCACCTGCCATAGAGAAATAGACAGCTAGCTACAGATCCGTCCTTCCTCATCTAGCCTCTGTATGTAATGAGTCGCAACACACAGGGCGAATGAGAACCGCCAGCACCCGTGCAAATTTGGCGCATGAGCAGACTCTGCTGATTAAAGTGAAATGCGGCATCACTAGATTCTGTGTGCGACTGCAGCTGTATCTGCATATGAAATGCTACGTTAGTGTTTTCTAGGAAAACTACTTTTTTATGGTATGTTCATCCTTTAATATTGAAATAGACATGTGCAACAGGAATGATTAACAGTGAATTTTACTATAAGAGAATTCCTGGAGGCCACAGTCTCTAATACCCCCTTTCCACTAGCTCTGTTTTTTTTCTAGTGGAAACGGCCCCCCCTGCAAATTCCCGGATCAAGTGATCTGGGAATCCTACCCGGGTAGCTTACCGGGTTGAACACGTGTTCAACTCGGTAAGCTGTGTAGTGTAAATGGAAGCCGTGTCGATGCGACACAGCTCCCGTTCACAGTGTATGGAAGGGCGGCGCTGGAAGATCATGTGTTCTCCAAGCGCCACCCCTGCCGCGTCACCAACCCGGCAATATGCCGGGTAGGTGAGCGCAGTGTAGAAGGGTGCTCTAGCACGCTTCGTAGCCGTGTCAGGCTCTCGGCTGCGACCCATGCTAGCTAGTGGAAAAGGGGTATAAGTAACGATGATAATCAGTAAAAACCTGATTTATTACCTGACATCACATTGGGGAGCAGTGAAAACTGATGTTTGTCTACGAGGTATGGCTATAAAATAACTAAAACTGTACTTGTAAAAATGAATCCATAGTGTGTGAGTTAAAAGGGAGTGGGAGAACATTGACCTCGGGTTATCTCAGAATGGTTGTGCAAGTTCCGCACGGATAGTTTACTGTCGCACAGCGTTCGAAGAAGTTGTGTTTTTCCTGTGCATCTTAAAAATGCTTCGTTCAAAGAGAGAACAACGTGTTAACTTAAAAGTTTTAGTTAAATTGAACAAAACCAAATCTCTCCATAGGCCTAACTGGGCAGATTGTATGTCACGTGCATATGTATTTGTGTGGCACAAAAGATTACGTGACGGTCATGAGGTTGTAGAAGAACATATTGGAAGTACTAACACATCAAATATGTTGAAAAACCGTTGACTCAGCATCCAAATAATAGCATAAATGGTAAACCTCAACTAAGAAACTCAAGCAAGTTTTGCATCAAGATCTTAACATGACAAAGGTTTGTGCTAATATGCTTCCAAGGCTTTCTTGCTGAGCAGAAAGAAAATAAAAAATGTGTACAGACATTTTGGAACAAATACAAGCGGATTCGCATTTTGTTTAGATAGTTATTACCTGTGCTGAAACATGGATCTTACAGTATGATCCTGAGACAAAACGCCAGTCCATGTACTGGAAAACTTCATTTACACTGTCATCACTCTCCTGAGCTCCTAGAAAAGAAAGTATAATTTAGGTTTTTTATTTTCAGTGAGATCTGCTGGCAACAGACTCGCTGCTACGAGGGACTAAGGGGAGAGAAGCGAACCTACCTGCTTGCAGCTAGCTTGGGCTTCTAGGCTACTGAACACCATTAGCTCCAGAGGGATCGAACATAGGCCCAGCCTCGGTCGTCCGGTCCCGGAGCCGCGCCGCCGTCCCCCTTACAGAGCCAGAAGCAAGAAGACGTTCCTGGAAATCGGCGGCAGAAGACTTCGGTCTTCATCAAGGTAGCGCACAGCACTGCAGCTGTGCGCCATTGCTCCCCATGCACACCACACACTCCGGTCACTGATGGGTGCAGGGCGCTGGAGGGGCGTCCTGGGCTGCAATAATAGTACCTTGCTGGCAAAATAAACACATAATATAGTCATTAAGACTATATATGTGTAAAATCCCCTGCCAGATAAACATATAAAAAAGCGCGAGAAGTCTGCCGGAAAAGGGGCGGGGCTATCTCCCTCAGCACACTGGCGCCATTTTCCCTCACAGCTCCGCTGGAAGGACGCTCCCCAGGCTCTCCCCTGCAGTTTCCAGACTACATAGGGTAAAAAAGAGAGGGGGGGCACTAAATTTAGGCGCAATCTGTGTAATATCAGCAGCTATAGGGGGAAAATCACTGTGGGTAGTGTGAATCCCTATATATATATATATATATATATATATATATATATATATATATATATATAGCGCTCTGGTGTGTGCTGGCATACTCTCTCTCTCTCTGTCTCCCCAAAGGACTTTGTGGGGTCCTGTCCTCAGTCAGAGCATTCCCTGTGTGTGTGCGGTGTGTCGGTACGGCTGTGTCGACATGTTTGATGAGGAGGCTTATGTGGAGGGGGAGCAGATGCCGATAAATGTGATGTCACCCCCTGCGGGGTCGACACCTGAGTGGATGGACATGTGGAAGGAATTACGCGACAGTGTCAACTCCTTACATAAAAGGTTTGACGACATAGCAGATGTGGGACAGCCGGCTTCTCAGCCCATGCCTGTCCAGGCGTCTCAAAGGCCATCAGGGGCCCTAAAACGCCCACTACCTCAGATGGCAGACACAGATGTCGACACGGATACTGACTCCAGTGTCGACGACGATGAGACTAGTGTACATTCCAATAGAGCCACCCGTTACATGATTACGGCAATGAAAAATGTGTTGCACATTTCAGATATTACCCCAGGTACCACAAAAAAGGGTATTATGTTTTTCCCCCATCCGATGAATTAAATGAAGTGTGTGAAGAAGCGTGGGTTTCCCCCGATAAGAAACTGGTAATTTCTAAAAGGTTACTAATGGCGTACCCTTTCCCGCCAGAGGATAGGTCACGTTGGGAGACATACCCTAGGGTGGATAAAGCGCTCACACGTCTGTCAAAAAAGGTGGCACTACCGTCTCCGGACACGGCCGCCCTAAAGGAGCCTGCAGATAAAAAGCAGGAGGCTATCCTGAAGTCTGTATATACACACTCAGGTATTATACTGAGACCAGCTATTGCTTCAGCATGGATGTGCAGTGCTGCAGCTGCGTGGTCAGATTCCCTGTCAGATAACATTGATACCTTAGACAGGGACACTATATTGCTAACCGTAGAGCATATTAAAGACGCAGTCTTATACATGAGAGATGCACAGAGGGATATTTGCCGGCTGGCATCTAAAATAAACGCAATGTCCATTTCTGCCAGGAGAGGATTGTGGACTCGGCAGTGGACAGGTGATGCTGATTCTAAAAGACACATGGAAGTTTTGCCTTACAAGGGTGAGGAGTTGTTTGGGGATGGTCTCTCGGACCTCGTTTCCACAGCTACAGCTGGGAAATCAACATTTTTACCCCATGTTCCCTCACAGCTGAAGAAAGCACCGTATTATCAGGTACAGTCCTTTCGGTCCCAGAAAGGCAAGCGGGTTAAAGGCGCGTCCTTTCTGCCCAGAGGCAGAGGTAGAGGGAAAAAGCTGCAGCATACAGCCAGTTCCCAGGAACAAAAGTCCTCCCCCGCTTCCTCTAAGTCCACCGCATGACGCTGGGGCTCCACAGGCGGAGCCAGGTTACGGTGGGGGCCCGTCTCAAGTACTTCAGCGACCAGTGGGCTCGCTCACGGGTGGATCCCTGGACTCTACAGGTAGTATCTCAGGGGTACAAGCTGGAGTTCGAGACGTCTCCCCCTCGCCGTTTCCTCAAATCTGCCTTGCCGACAGCTCCCTCGGACAGGGAGGCAGTGCTGGAGGCAATTCACAAGCTGTATTCGCAGCAGGTGATAGTCAAGGTACCCCTCCTTCAACAAGGACGGGGTTACTATTCCACAATGTTTGTGGTACCGAAAACCGAACGGTTCGGTGAGACCCATCCTAAATTTGAAATCCTTGAACACTTATATACGAAGGTTCAAGTTCAAAATGGAATCGCTCAGGGCGGTTATTGCAAGCCTGGACGAAAGGGATTACATGGTATCACTGGACATCAAGGATGCTTACCTGCATGTCCCCATTTACCCCCCTCACCAGGAGTACCTCAGATTTGTGGTAAAGGACTGTCATTACCAATTCCAGACGTTGCCGTTTGGTCTGTCCACGGCACCGAGGGTATTTACCAAGGTAATGGCAGAGATGATGATACTCCTTCGAAAAAAGGGAGTTTTAATTATCCCGTACTTGGACGATCTCCTTATAAAGGCGAGGTCCAGGGAACAGTTGTTGATCGGAGTAGCACTGGCTCGGGCAGTACTACAACAGCACGGCTGGATCCTGAACATTCCGAAGTCGCAGCTGGTTCCTACAACGCGTCTACTGTTCCTGGGGATGGTTCTCGACACAGAACAGAAAAAAGTGTTTCTCCCGGAGGAGAAGGCCAAGGAGTTGTCATCTCTAGTCAGAGACCTCCTGAAACCAAAACAGGTGTCTGTGCACCACTGCACGCGAGTCCTGGGAAAAATGGTGGCTTCTTACGAAGCAATTCCATTCGGAAGGTTCCATGCAAGGATCTTTCAGTGGGATCTGTTGGACAAGTGGTCCGGATCGCATCTTCAGATGCATCGGCTGATAACCCTGTCTACAAGGGCCAGGGTGTCGCTGCTGTGGTGGCTGCAGAGTGCTCATCTTCTAGAGGGCCGCAGATTTGGCATACAGGACTGGGTCCTGGTGACCACGGATGCCAGCCTTCGAGGTTGGGGGGCAGTCACGCAGGGAAGAAACTTCCAAGGACAATGGTCAAGTCAGGAGACTTCCCTACACATAAAAATTCTGGAACTAAGGGCCATTTACAATGCCCTAAGTCAGGCAAGACCCCTGCTTCAACACCAGCCGGTGCTGATCCAGTCAGACAACATCACGGCGGTCGCCCATGTAAATCGACAGGGCGGCACAAGAAGCAGGATGGCGATGGCAGAAGCCACAAGGATTCTCCGATGGGCGGAAAATCACGTGTTAGCACTGTCAGCAGTGTTCATTCCGGGAGTGGACAACTGGGAAGCAGACTTCCTCAGCAGACACGACCTCCACCCGGGAGAGTGGGGACTTCATCCAGAAGTCTTCAAAATGCTGGTAAACCGTTGGCAAAGACCACAGGTGGACATGATGGCGTCCCGCCTCAACAAAAAGTTGAAAAGATATTGCGCCAGGTCAAGGGACCCTCAGGCGATAGCTGTGGACGCTCTAGTGACACCGTGGGTGTACCAGTCGGTTTATGTGTTCCCTCCTCTACCTCTCATACCCAAGGTACTGAGAATAATAAGAAGAGGAGGAGTAAGAACTATACTAGTGGTTCCGGATTGGCCAAGAAGAGCCTGGTACCCGGAACTTCAAGAGATGTTATCAGAGGACCCATGGCCTCTGCCGCTCAGACAGGACCTGCTGCTGCAGGGGCCCTGTCTGTTCCAAGACTTACCGCGACTGCGTTTGACGGCATGGCGGTTGAACACCAGATCCTAAAAGAAAAAGGCATTCCGGAGGAAGTTATTCCTACGCTGATTAAAGCTAGGAAAGAGGTGACCGCAAACCATTATCACCGCATATGGCGGAAATATGTTGCGTGGTGTGAGGCCAGGAAGGCCCCAACGGAGGAATTTCAACTGGGTCGTTTTCTGCACTTCCTGCAGTCAGGAGTGACTATGGGCCTAAAATTGGGCTCCATTAAGGTCCAGATTTCGGCTCTGTCCATTTTCTTCCAAAAAGAACTGGCTTCACTGCCTGAAGTTCAGACTTTTGTTAAAGGAGTGCTGCATATTCAGCCCCCGTTTGTGCCTCCAGTGGCACGGTGGGATCTCAACGTTGTGTTGGATTTCCTAAAGTCGCATTGGTTTGAGCCACTTAAGACCGTGGAGCTAAAATACCTCACGTGGAAAGTGGTCATGCTGTTGGCCCTGGCGTTGGCCAGGCGTGTATCAGAATTGGCGGCTTTGTCATATAAAAGCCCTTATCTGATTTTTCATACGGATAGGGCGGAATCGAGGACTCGTTCCCAATTTCTTCCTAAGGTGATATCAGCGTTTCATGTGAACCAACCTATTGTGGTGCCTGCGGCTACTCGGGACTTGGAGGACTCCAAGTTGCTGGACGTAGTCAGGGCCCTGAAAATTTATGTTTCCAGGACGGCTGGAGTCAGGAAAACTGACTCGCTATTTATCCTGTATGCACCCAACAAGCTGGGTGCTCCTGCTTCTAAGCAGACTATTGCTCGCTGGATCTGTAGCACGATTCAACTTGCACATTCTGCGGCTGGACTGCCGCATCCTAAATCAGTAAAAGCCCATTCCACGAGGAAAGTGGGCTCTTCTTGGGCGGCTGCCCGAGGGGTCTCGGCTTTACATCTTTGCCGAGCTGCTACTTGGTCGGGTTCAAACACTTTTGCAAGATTCTACAAGTTTGATACCCCTGGCTGAGGAGGACCTTGAGTTTGCTCATTCGGTGCTGCAGAGTCATCCGCACTCTCCTCCCGCCCGTTTGGGAGCTTTGGTATAATCCCCATGGTCCTTACGGAGTTCCCAGCATCCACTAGGACGTCAGAGAAAATAAGATTTTACTCACCGGTAAATCTATTTCTCGTAGTCCGTAGTGGATGCTGGGCGCCCATCCCAAGTGCGGATTGTCTGCAATACTTGTATATAGTTATTGCCTAACTAAATGGTTATTGTTCTGAGCCTTCTGTTCGTGAGGCTCAGTTTTTTTCATACTGTTAACTGGGTATAGTATCACGAGTTGTACGGTGTGATTGGTGTGGCTGGTATGAGTCTTACCCGGGATTTCAAATCCTTTCCTTATTGTGTCAGCTCTTCCGGGCACAGTTTCCTAACTGAGGTCTGGAGGAGGGGCATAGAGGGAGGAGCCAGTGCACACCAGGCAGTTCTAAATCTTTCTTAGTTGTGCCCAGTCTCCTGCGGAGCCGCTATTCCCCATGGTCCTTACGGAGTTCCCAGCATCCACTACGGACTACGAGAAATAGATTTACCGGTGAGTAAAATCTTATTTTCTCCTGAAGGCAGGGAAAAACTGGAAGATCCCCCGGCTGTTGATGTCTCTGTCTCACACCTGCCTAAAGAGGTGGTGTTACCGGTCCCTGGCTCCTCAGCTTTGAAGGACCCTGGGATAGAAAACTAGAAGACTACACTGAAGTCTATTCCACAGCAGCTGGGTATATCATAAAGACCTGTGATAGTGGGTTGCTGGTTGACACATGTCATTCAGACCTGGACGGGCCAGTTCAAGATGGCCTCACAGGGGTTATGTCTCTGGTGAGTATGGTTACTCTTATCAAACACATTCAGGATACTGCACAGCGTCCTGTGCGACTCTATTAAAGAGATAGGCGCTATTAATATGGGTACTACTGCCATGGCAGTGTCTGTGCACAGAGCTTTATGGCTGCGCCAGTGGATAGCGAACGCAGATTCCAAGCGAAGTGTGGTATCTCTCCCTTTCACAGGGGAGTGGCTATTTGGGGTTGAGTTGGTTTCGTGGATTTCCAAAGCTGCTGTGGGGAATTCCACGTTTCTCCCCTCTGGGGCCCCACCGGCTAGGCATTCCTACTCTGGGCCATCTACTCAGTCCTTTCGAACCGCTATGTTTCGATTTTGAATCAGAGGCACCTCAAACGCTGCACGAGGCACCAGAGGGGAGGCCAAAAAGCCAGCAGCTGCAGGTTCCCAGGAAAAAAAGCACCAGTTCAGCTTCCACTAAGGCCTTTGCATGACCGTACCCACCCACCCCAAGGGGATCTTGTTATGATAGCTCCTGCCAGAATACCTGGGTACAGGACCTAATTTCTCAGGGCTACAAACTTAAGTTCGACGGTGCTCCTCCCCACCGATTTTTCAAATCCAGCTTAACAGCTTTGGAGGATACGTGTGTTACGCTGCATCAGGCCATCCTAAAATTGGTCCAGTCCCGAATCATTGTTCCAGTGCCACTGCAACAACAGGGCAAGGGTTATTACGCCAACCTGTTAGTGGTACTGAAACCGGGTGGTTTGGTAAGACCCATATTGAATCTGAAATCCTTGAGCTAGAGGTTTTCGGGTTCAAGATGGAATACTTGCGAGCAGTGATTGCGGGTTTGGAAGAACAGGAGTTCATGGTCTCCCTGGATATCAGGACGCCTATTTCCATATCCCGATTTGGCCACCTCATCAGGCTTTCCTGAGGTTTGCCCTGGTGAACGATCACTACCAGTACCAGGCGCTACCCTTCGGCCTGTCCACAGCTCCAAGGGTGTTCACGAAGGTGGTTGCAGAGATGATGTTCCAACTCCGGGTCCTGGGAGTCAATATTGTCCCTTGTTATGAAGATATGTCTCTTGGTGCGAGGACCGCACATATCCACTAGGGAGGCCAATCCCGGGATCGGCGGGATCCTGGGATTTGGGCCCAAAAATGCCGGGATTTGAATCCCGGGATTGGAGTCTCCAATCCCGGGATTCACGGGATTAGAGTGCGCTTGCGCAGTTTTGCCGGACAGCGCTGAGCACTATAGCGCTGCCCGGCTGTCAGCGATGTAGTTACATCAGCTATGGACACACACCCACTGACCGCGCTGGCGGCATTTCAAACGTAGCGCCGGCCGACAGCCAATCAGGGAAGCGGCAGCAGCCGCGGCCCCTGATTGGCTGCCGGGCTGCCAGTTCTGACTGGCTGGCGGCCAGCGCTATGTTTGAAATGCTGCCAGCGCGGTCAGTGTGTGTGTGTGTGTGTCCATAGCTGGTGCCCGCGGCCCGCCCGTAAGTAGTAAGTACTATCGCTACCTACACCCACACTCTCTGCTCCTGACATCCTCCCTCTGCTCGCTACACCCACCGGCACCTTCCCTTCCTGTACCTTACATGCTCACTACACACCCACTCTCCCGCTGCTCCCTACACCCACCCTCCCGCTGCTCCCTACACCCACTCTCCCGCTGCTCCCTACACCCACCCTCCCTTCCTGTTCCTTACATGCTCCCTACACCCACCCTCCCTTGCTCCCTACATCCACCCTGCCTTGCTGCCCTCCACATATACTTTCCCTGCTCCCTACACTGATCCCTACTGCAATCCCGGGATCCCGGGATTGAGCATTTTTCAATCCCGAATCCCGGGATTGAAAAAAATGCCCCGGGATTGGCCTCCCTAATATCCACCTGTGGAGTTCCACGTGGGATGTTTCCTGCAGGTTGGTGTGGATAAGGGCTTATGCCTGGGTTCCATTAAGGACCAGATTTCAGCTCTCTCTCAATTTTCTTCCGGAAGAAATTGGCAGTATTGGTAGAAGTTCAGACCTTCTTGCAAGGGGTGCTTCATATTCAACCTCCTTTTGTGCCGCCCACGGCACCCTAGATTTGAATGTAGTGTTGGAATTTCTACAGTCCTCCTGGTTTAAACCTCTGATGATGGTAGAGGACAAGTACCTCATGTGGAAGATGGTGATGTTATTGGCCCTGGTTTCTGCTAGGCGTGTAAAAGCCCTATCTTGGTCTTTTATGTGGACAGAGCGGGGCTCAGGACTAGGCAGCAGTTCCTGCCAAAGGTCGTCTCTGCGTTCCACTTGAATCAACCTATTGTGAATCTGGCACTTCTGCTCCTCTGGAGGCATTGGATGCTGTGCGAGCCTTGAAGATCTATGTCAAGAGAACGACTCTGATCAGAAAGTGATTCTTTATTCGTGCTTTATGATGCGCAGAAAAAGTGTTGCCCTGCTTCAAAGCAGTCCATTGCTTGTTGACTTAAGCTTACTATCCAACAGGCCTATGTGTCGGCAGCATTACCTGTTCCACAGTCTCTGAAGGCCCACTCTACAAGATTGGTGGCATCTTCCTGGATGGCTGCCCGTGGAGTCTTGGCCTTGCAACTATGCCGAGCTGCTACCTGGTAGGGGAAGAACACCTTTGTGAAGTTCTACAGGTTTAATTCCCTGGCCAAACAGGATTCTCAGTTTGAGCAGGCGGTAATGCAGACGTCTCCGCACATTCCCGCCCGTTCTGGAAGCTTTGGGACATCCCCATCGTACTATTTTTTCCCCCAATATCCCTTATGGAAGCTAGAGAAAAATAAGATTTTACTTACCGATAAATCTATTTCTCGTAGTCCGTAGTGGATGCTGGGGACTCCGTCAGGACCATGGGGAATAGCGGCTCCGCAGGAGACAGGGCACAAAAGTAAAAGCTTTAGGATCAGGTGGTGTGCACTGGCTCCTCCCCCTATGACCCTCCTCCAAGCCTCAGTTAGGATACTGTGCCCGGACGAGCGTACACAATAAGGAAGGATTTTGAATCCCGGGTAAGACTCATACCAGCCACACCAATCACACTGTACAACCTGTGATCTGAACCCAGTTAACAGCATGATAACAGCGGAGCCTCTGAAAAGATGGCTCACAACAATAATAACCCGATTTTTGTACCAATAACTAAGTACAAGTATTGCAGACAATCCGCACTTGGGATGGGCGCCCAGCATCCACTACGGACTACGAGAAATAGATTTATCGGTAAGTAAAATCTTATTTTCTCTAACGTCCTAGTGGATGCTGGGGACTCCGTCAGGACCATGGGGATTATACCAAAGCTCCCAAACGGGCGGGAGAGTGCGGATGACTCTGCAGCACCGAATGAGAGAACTCCAGGTCCTCTTTAGCCAGGGTATCAAATTTGTAGAATTTTACAAACGTGTTCTCCCCCCGACCACGTAGCTGCTCGGCAGAGTTGTAATGCCGAGACCCCTCGGGCAGCCGCCCAGGATGAGCCCACCTTCCTTGTGGAATGGGCATTTACATATTTTGGCTGTGGCAGGCCTGCCACAGAATGTGCAAGCTGAATTGTACTACACATCCAACTAGCAATCGTCTGCTTAGAAGCAAGAGCACCCAGTTTGTTGGGTGCATACAGGATAACAGCAAGTCAGTTTTCCTGACTCCAGCCGTCCTGGAAACCGATATTTTCAGGGCCCTGACAACATCTAGCAACTTGGAGTCCTCCAAGTCCCTAGTAGCCGCAGGTACCACAATAAGCTGGTTCAGGTGAAACGCTGACACCACCTTAGGGAGAAACTGGGGACGAGTCCGCAGCTCTGCCCTGTCCGAATGGACAATCAGATATGGGCTTTTGTGAGACAAAGCCGCCAATTCTGACACTCGCCTGGCCGAGGCCAGGGCCAACATCATGGTCACTTTCCATGTGAGATATTTCAAATCCACAGATTTGAGCGGTTTAAACCAATGTGATTTGAGGAATCCCAGAACTACGTTGAGATCCCACAGTGCCACTGGAGGCACAAAAGGGGGTTGTATATGCAGTACTCCCTTGACAAACTTCTGGACTTCAGGAACTGAAGCCAATTCTTTCTGGAAGAAAATCGACAGGGCCGAAATTTGAACCTTAATGGACCCCAATCTGAGGCCCATAGACACTCCTGTTTGCAGGAAATGCATGAATCGACCGAGTTGAAATTTCTTCGTGGAGCCTTCCTGGCCTCACACCACGCAACATATTTTCGCCACATGTGGTGATAATGTTGTGCGGTCACGTCCTTCCTGGCTTTGACCAGGGTAGGAATGACCTCTTCCGGAATGCCTTTTTCCCTTAGGATCCGGCGTTCAACCGCCATGCCGTCAAACGCAGCCGCGGTAAGTCTTGGAACAGACATGGTACGTGCTGAAGCGGCAGAGGTCATGAGTCCTCTGTGAGTATCTCTTGAAGTTCCGGGTACCAAGTCCTTCTTGGCCAATCCGGAGCCACGAGTATAGTTCTTACTCCTCTACGTCTTATAATTCTCAATACCTTGGGTATGGGAAGCAGAGGAGGGAACACATACACCGACTGGTACGCCCACGGTGTTACCAGAACGTCCACAGCTATTGCCTGAAAGTCTCTTGACCTGGCGCAATACCTGTCCAGTTTTTTGTTCAGGCGGGACGCCATCATGTACACCTTTGGTCTTTCCCAACGGTTAACAATCATGTGGAAAACTTCCCGATGAAGTCCCCACTCTCCCGGGTGGAGGTCGTGCCTGCTGAGGAAGTCTGCTTCCCAGTTGTCCACTCCCGGAATGAACACTGCTGACAGTGCTATCACATGATTTTCCGCCCAGCGAAGAATCCTTGCAGTTTTTGCCATTGCCCTCCTGCTTCTTGTGCCGCCCTGTCTGTTTACATGGGCGACTGCCGTGATGTTGTCCCACTGGATCAATACCGGCTGACCTTGAAGCAGAGGTCTTGCTAAGCTTAGAGCATTATAAATTGCCCTTAGCTCCAGTATATTTATGTGGAGAAAAGTCTCCAGACTTAATCACACTCCCTGGAAATTTTTTTTTTTTTTTTCCCTGTGTGACTGCTCCCCAGCCTCTCAGGCTGGCCTCCGTGGTCACCAGCATCCAATCCTGAATGCCGAATCTGCGGCCCTCTAGAAGATGAGCACTCTGTAACCACCACAGGAGAGACACCCTTGTCCTTGGAGATAGGGTTATCCGTTGATGCATCTGAAGATGCGATCCGGACCATTTGTCCAGCAGATCCCACTGAAAAGTTCTTGTGTGGAATCTGCCGAATGGAATCGCTTCGTAATAAGCCACCATTTTTCCCAGGACTCTTGTGCAATGATGCACTGACACTTTTCCTGGTTTTAGAAGGTTCCTGACTAGCTCGGATAACTCCCTGGCTTTCTCCTCCGGGAGAAACACCTTTTTCTGGACTGTGTCCAGTCCCTAGGAACAGTAGACGTGTCGTCGGAAACAACTGCGGTTTTGGAATATTTAGAATCCACCCGTGCTGTCGTAGAACTACTTGAGATAGTGCTACTCCAACCTCCAACTGTTCTCTGGACCTTGCTCTTATCAGGAGGTCGTCCATTTTCTTCGAAGAAGAATCATCATTTCGGGCATTACCTTGGTAAAGACCCGGAGTGCCGTGGACAATCCAAACGGCAGCGTCTGAAACTGATAGTGACAGTTCTGTACCACGAACCTGAGATACCCTTGGTGAGAAGGGCAAATTGGGACATGGAGGTAAGCATCCCTGATGTCCCGGGACACCATATAGTCCCCTTCTTCCTGGTTCGCTATCACTGCTCTGAGTGACTCCATCTTGATTTGAACCTTTGTAAGTGTTCAAATATTTCAGATTTAGAATAGGTCTCACCGAGCCTTCTGGTTTCAGTACCACAATATAGTGTGGAATAATACCCCTTTCCTTTTTGTAGGAGGGGTACTTTGATTATCACCTGCTGGGAATACAGCTTGTGAATTGTTTCCAATACTGCCTCCCTGTCGGAGGGAGACGTTGGTAAAGCAGACTTCAGGAACCTGCGAGGGGAAACGTCTCGACTTTCCAATCTGTACCCCTGGGATACTACTTGTAGGATCCAGGGGTCCTGTACGGCCCCAGCGTCATGCTGAGAACTTGGCAGAAGCGGTGGAAGGCTTCTGTTCCTGGGAATGGGCTGCCTGCTGCAGTCTTCTTCCCTTTCCTCTATCCCTGGGCAGATATGCTTATGGGGACGAAAGGACTGAGGCTGAAAAGACGGTATCTTTTTCTGCATAGATGTGACTTAGGGTAAAAACGGTGGATTTCCCAGCAGTTGCCGTGGCCACCAGGTCCGATGGACCGACCCCCAAATAACTCCTCCCCTTTATACGGCAATACATCTTTGTGCCGTTTGGAATCTGCATCACCTGACCACTGTCGTGTCCATAAACATCTTCTGGCAGATATGGACATCGCACTTACTCTTGATGCCAGAGTGCAAATATCCCTCTGTGCATCTCGCATATATAGAAATGCATCCTTTAAATGCTCTATAGTCAATAAAATACTGTCCCTGTCAAGGGTATCAATATTTTCAGTCAGGGAATCCGACCAAGCCACCCCAGCGCTGCCCATCCAGGCTGAGGCGATCGCTGGTCGCAGTATAACACCAGTATGTGTGTATATACCTTTTTAGGATATTTTCCAGCCTCTCAGCTGGCTCCTTGAGGGCGGCCCTATCTGGAGACGGTACCGCCACTTGTTTTGATAAGCGTGTGAGCGCCTTATCCACCCTAAAGGGTGTTTCCCAACGCGCCCTAACTTCTGGCGGGAAAGGGTATACCGCCAATAATTTTCTATCGGGGGAAACCCACGCATTATCACACACTTCATTTAATTTATCTGATTCTGGAAAAACTACAGGTAGTTTTTTCACACCCCACATAATACCCTTCTTGTGGTACTTGTAGTATCAGAAATATGTAACACCTCCTTCATTGCCCTTAACATGTAACGTGTGGCCCTAAAGGAAAATACGTTTGTGTCTTCACCGTCGACACTGGAGTCAGTGTCCGTGTCTGTGTCTGTGTCGACCGACTGAGGTAAATGAGCGTTTTACAGCCCCTGACGGTGTTTGAGACGCCTGGACAGGTACTAATTTGTTTGCCGGCCGTCTCATGTCGTCAACCGACCTTGCAGCGTGTTGACATTATCACGTAATTCCTTAAATAAGCCATCCATTCCGGTGTCGACTCCCTAGAGAGTGACATCACCATTTCAGGCAATTGCTCCGCCTCCTCACCAACATCGTCCTCATACATGTCGACACACACGTACCGACACACAGCACACACACAGGGAATGCTCTGATAGAGGACAGGACCCCACTAGCCCTTTGGGGAGACAGAGGGAGAGTTTGCCAGCACACACCAAAAACGCTATAATTATACAGGGGCAACCTTTATATAAGTGTTTTTCCCTTATAGCATTTTAATATATATATATACATATCGCCAAATAAGTGCCCCCCTCTCTGTTTTAACCCTGTTTCTGTAGTGCAGTGCAGGGGAGAGCCTGGGAGCCTTCCCACCAGCATTTCTGTGAGGGAAAATGGCGCTGTGTGCTGAGGAGAATAGGCCCCGCCCCCTTTTCGGCGGGCTTCTTCTCCCGTTTTTCTGAGACCTGGCAGGGGTTAAATACATCCATATAGCCCCCAGGGGCTATATGTGATGTATTTTTAGCCAGAATAAGGTACTATCATTGCTGCCCAGGGCGCCCCCCCCAGCGCCCTGCACCCTCAGTGACCGCTGCTATGAAGTGTGCTGACAACAATGGCGCACAGCTGCAGTGCTGTGCGCTACCTTATGAAGACTGAAGAGTCTTCTGCCGCCGTTTCTGGACCTGCATCTGCAAGGGGGGTCGGCGGCGCGGCTCCGGGACGAACCCCAGGGTGAGACCTGTGTTCCGACTCCCTCTGGAGCTAATGGTGTCCAGTAGCCTAAGAAGCCAATCCATCCTGCACGCAGGTGAGTTCACTTCTCTCCCCTAAGTCCCTCGTAGCAGTGAGCCTGTTGCCAGCAGGACTCACTGAAAATAAAAAACCTAAGAAACTTTTACTCTAAGCAGCTCTTTAGGAGAGCCACCTAGATTGCACCCTTCTCGGCCGGGCACAAAAATCTAACTGAGGCTTGGAGGAGGGTCATAGGGGGAGGAGCCAGTGCACACCACCTGATCCTAAAGCTTTTACTTTTGTGCCCCGTCTCCTGCGGAGCCGCTATTCCCCATGGTCCTGACGGAGTCCCCAGCATCCACTAGGACGTTAGAGAAATAGGATTTTAATTACCTACCGGTAAATCCTTTTCTTTTTAGTCCATAAGGGATATTGGGCGCCCGCCTCAGTGCGTTGACTTTCTCCAGGTTATCTCTTCTATGATTACCTGTTCAGCTGTTGCTGTCTTGTTGCTGGTTGTTTTATGTTAGTGGTTTGCTAGTGTGTAAATCTCACCACTCATCCTGTTCCTTCTCTTAAGTATGTCCTTTCTCCTTTGGGCACTATTTTACCTATAACTGCCTGTGGGAGGGGGCGTAGAGGGGAGGAGCCAGCACGTACTAGATTTCCCCCAAATACACCTTATGGAGTACGAAAAAAGGATTTACCGGTAGGTAATTAAAATCCTATTTGATAGCATCAGTTTCGTTATTTAATAGTCATACCTTGGTTTATCCATCACACTTGATGCTGCATAATGACTCCGAATCTTCTGGCTGCAATCCTGTCATTGTTCTGCGGACATTCTGGAAAAGTTACAGCTACTCTAAACAACTTTTTTTTTTTCTATTTGCAGTATGATGGCAGCCTTCCAATTATTTTATAAAAAAGTCTTAAGTGAATGGTCAACCACACTATTACAATTGTATGAGTAGCATCCCTTCTAGATGGGCAGTACAGTGGTGCAATGATTAGCTTGCTGGGTTTGATCCACAACAGGCCCCTATATGTTTGCATGTTCTCTCCTGTTTGAATGGGATTTCTCCGGGTTCTCCTGTTTTCAACACTGTAAAAACATACTGCTGGTACAGGTATGAATCTCCCATCTTTGCTGCAAATGGGCCACACGTGTAGTGGTCACGATTGCGACTAGCTGTGGCAGGCTGCGACCCATTCGAGGAAGCACACACGCCCATGCGATCTTATGGATTGCGGGTGCATGAGCAGTGCCCACACATGTCCGTGGGCACGGTAATAAGGGAAAATGAGTTGCGTTTGCCTTGAATAGCCGCGAAGGTGAGCTAGGGCTCATTTGAAGGTTAATTGGCTAGTGACAATTATATGACACAAGTGTCTACATGTGGTAGTTAATATAAATTATAAGAGGTATATTTAGAAAAGTGTGGGTTTTTAGAAGTGGAATATAGCTATTATCTTCTAGAAGTTGCTAGATAAATAAGTAGAATCTGATTGGCAACAACTCCACTTCTAAACCCGCACTTTAATAAATATATCCCTAAGCTTCACTGAGACAGAGACCAATGTAATTAAATATAGTCTCTCTAAAAATGCTGCAAAATATAAACAACTGTTAATAAATTAATAATTTAGAAAGGGGTGATCTGGCGCTGACGGTTTTGTGAACAATTTTAAAAGACAAACGCCTGTATTCCTGCCCACCACTGAGAAGGGGACTACTTAACTGGGTGCTTAGAAGCCAGGTGTTATAATCATTTTTATGTATAGTCCTAAAAATACAGACAGGTTTTTTTTTTTTTTATACACAACAATGATAATAAATAAATTAATAGACAGATGTTTACTTATTCCCACATGTCTCCGGATGTAATGCAGTGCAAGATGGCTGGAGATGCGAGATTCCGGACAAACTCGTACATTTTTTTTTTTCCCAAGCAACAAATATTTACAATGCAAAACCAGGATTGCCGCTTTAAAATTTTTTTTTACGAGTTTGGACGGAATCTCAGGGCTCCGGCCGTCTCACACGGCCCTTTATGTCCATTCTGTTATAGCAGCAGTGGTAGGGAAAAAGGAGATACATTTATCAAAAACATGTGATCACTATATCCAGTCTTTAGGTCAACAGTAAAATATTTGACAGTCAATAGGTTGACTGCTACTGGTCTACATGCATTAGGTCGACGTGGTCACAAGGTTCCATAATAATGGTTGACACGGCACATTGCCGACATGAGTTTTTCACAATTCTTTTCATTTCTATACCTTTTTCATACTTTACCTTCTACGTAGAAACAGTAACTTGTGCTGAGCTCTGCTGTAGTAGAGCGAGGCAACTTGCCTGAAACATGGCGAGCTAAGCCGTACACCAATTGGGGGTCCATGTGTTATAAGTTAAAAATTGACACCAAAAAACAAATTTTGACCTTTTTCATGTCAACCTAATGGCCGTGTTGACCTACTTCTGGTGTTGATCTAGTCACTGTCGACCAATAAGCGTCGACCTAAGGTGTGTTGATCGAAGTGCTATCGACCCAGAGTCCGGATACCCTGCAGCTATATATGAACATGGGGGTTGTTCATACACACAGATAGATGCACCAATATAGCTGCAGCTATATGTGTGTGTGTGTGTGTGTGTGTGTGTGTGTGTGTGTGTGTGTGTGTATAGATCTATCCCTATCTCTATCTCTCACAGCACTGAGGTCATGGGTTCAATTCCCACCATGGCTCTTCCTGTGTGGAGTTTGTATATTCTCCCCTTACTTGCGTGGGTTTCCTCCGGGTCCTCCGGTTTCCTCCCACAATCCAAAAATATACTGGTAGGTCAATTGGATCCCAACAAAAATTAACCCTAGTATGAATGTGTGCGTGTGTATACATGTGGTAGGGAATATAGATTGTAAGCTCCACTGGGGCAGGGACCGATGTGAATGGCCAAATATTCTCTGTAAAGTGCTGCGGAATATGTGTGCGCTATATAAATAACTGGTAATAAATAAATAATATATTGGCCATCTGCTGTGTTGCACAGTAGATGCAATATATCTGTGAAAGACGTCTTTCACAAACATATCGCTTGCGTTTTTCCCTTTGATTTTTGCAGCGCTGCTGCTGCACCGCGGGACTCTGGAGGACAAGTATTTCAATTAATGGGTGCATGGTGTGCGGTGTGGGCCCCCCTGGACTCCCGGGGGCCCGTGTGCACAGCACACACTGCACCCATTAGATACAGGCAGACTTCCTCATTTTTTTTCCTATACTTATCTCTGATTTTGCTGGCTAGAATTATCACACAAATGCTGTTATCGCCATTTTGGAATAGGATAGGTGCGAAAAACACTAGTGCGCCGTCTGCGATAAACTTTTTTTTTCTCTCCTTTTCTGGGAGATAGGTGCGATAACTTTAGTGAATCGTGAAACCCATTCTCATGTCTAATAGGATATCACCCTAATTCTGTAAAGTACAGGCACCCAATGTTGGGACTGGCAGGGCAGAGCATCAGTCAAGCATTTAGCAAGGAAAATAGATGTAGGAGTGAAAGCTTGATTTGGGAAATACCAGTAAGAAGAAATTTGTATAACATATTGCAGTGTTTGTTATATGGGCAGGGCAGTAGAGAGCCTGACCAGGCCCAGGCACCTAATCATGGCAGGCGTCACACTGCACACTTGGAAAAAAATACTGAAAAAAAAAATAGTATTTTCTCTGACGTCCTAGTGGATGCTGGGAACTCCGTAAGGACCATGGGGAATAGCGGCTCCGCAGGAGACTGGGCACAACTAAAAGAAAGCTTTTAGACTACCTGGTGTGCACTGGCTCCTCCCACTATGACCCTCCTCCAAGCCTCAGTTAGATTTCTGTGCCCGGCCGAGCTGGATGCACACTAGGGGCTCTCCTGAGCTCCTAGAAAGATAAGTGGAAGGTATAAACCGACAGTGTCAACTCCTTACATAAAATTCTGGATGACGCAACAGCTGTGGGACAGCCGGCTTCTCAGCCGCGCCTGCCCAGGCGTCTCAAAGGACATCAGGGGCTCAAAAACGCCCGCTCCCTCAGATGGCAGACACAGATGTCGACACGGAGTCTGACTCCAGTGTCGACGAGGTTGAGACATATACACAATCCACTAGGAACATCCGTTACATGATCCCGGCAATAAAAAATGTGTTACACATTTCTGACGTTAACCCAAGTACCACTAAAAAAGGGTTTTATGTGTGGGGAGAAAAAGCAGGCAGTGTTTTGTTCCCCCATCAAATGAGTGAATGAAGTGTGAAAAAGCGTGGGTTCCCCCGATAAGAAACTGGTAATTTCTAAAAAGTTACTGATGGCGTACCCTTTCCAGCCAGAGGATAAGTTACACTGGGAGATATCCCCTAGGGTGGATAAGGCGCTCACACGTTTGTCAAAAAAGGTGGCACTGCCGTCTTAGGATACGGCCACTTTGAAGGTACCTGCTGATAAAAAGCAGGAGGCTATGCTGAAGTCTGTATTTACACACTCAGGTACTAGACTGAGACCTGCAGATAGTGCTGCTGCAGCGTGGTCTGTGACCCTGTCAAACAGGGATACTATTTTGCGAACATAAGAGCATATTAAAGACGTCGTCTTATATATGAGGGATGCACAGAGGGATATTTTGCCGGCTGGCATCCAGAATTAATGCAATGTCCATTCTGTCAGGAGGGTATTAGAGACCCGACACTGGACAGGTGATGCTGACTTTAAAAGGCACATAGAGCCTTATAAGGGTGAGGAATTGTTTGGGGATGGTCTCTGGGACCTCGTATCCGCAGCAACAGCTGGGAAGAAAAAATTTTACCTCAGGTTTCCTCACAGCCTAAGAAAGCACTGTATTATCAGGTACGGTCCTTTCGGCTTCAGAAAAGCAAGCGGGTCAAAGGCGCTTCCTTTCTGCACAGAGACGAGGGAAGAGGGAAAAAGCTGCACCAGTCAGCCAGTTCCCAGAATCAAAATTCTTCCCCCGCTTCCTCTGAGTCCACCGCATGACGCGGGGGCTCCACAGGCGTAGCCAGTTACGGTGGGGGGCCGCCTCAAAAATTTCAGCGATCAGTGGGCTCGCTCACAGGTGGATCCCTGGATCCTTCAAGTAGTATCTCAGGGGTACAAGCTGGAATTCGAGGCGTCTCCCCCCCGCCGTTTCCTCAAATCTGCCTTGCCGACAACTCCCTCAGGCAGGGAGGCTGTGCTAGAGGCAATTCACAAGCTGTATTCCCAGCAGGTGATAGTCAAGGTGCCCCTACTTCAACAAGGACGGGGTTACTATTCCACACTGTTCGGTGAGACCCATGTTAAATTTGAAATCCTTGAACACATACATAAAAAAATTCAAGTTCAAGATGGAATCGCTCAGGGCGGTTATTGCAAGCCTGGAGGAGGGGGATTACATGGTATCCCTGGACATCAAGGATGCTTACCTACATGTCCCCATTTACCATCCTCACCATGAGTACCTCAGATTTGTGGTACAGGATTGCCATTACCAATTCCAAACACTGCCGTTTGGACTGTCCACGGCACCGAGGGTCTTTACCAAGGTAATGGCAGAAATGATGATACTCCTTCGAAAAAAGGGAGTTTTAATTATCCCGTACTTGGACGATCTCCTTATAAAGGCGAGGTCCATGGAGCAGTTGTTGGTCGGAGTAGCACTATCTCGGGAAGTGCTACAACAGCACGGATGGATTCTATACATTCCAAAGTCACAGCTGGTTCCTACCACACGCCTACTGTTCCTGGGGATGGTTCTGGACACAGAACAGAAAAAAGTATTTCTCACGCAGGAGAAAGCCAAGGAGCTGTCATCTCTAGTCAGAGACCTCCTGAAACCAAAACAGGTATCTGTGCATCACTGCACACGAGTCCTGGGAAAAATGATAGCTTCTTACAAAGCAGAATTCCATTCGGCAGGTTCCATGCAAGAACCTTTCAGTGGGACCTCTTGGACAAGTGGTCGGGATCGCATCTTCAGATGCATCGGCTGATAACCCTGTCTCCAAGGACCAGGGTATCTCTACTGTGGTGGCTGCAGAGTGCTCATCTTCAAGAGGGCCGCAGATTCGGCATACAGGACTGGGTCCTGGTAACCACGGATGCCAGCCTTCGAGGCTGGGGGGCAGTCACACAGGGAAGAAATTTCCAAGGACAATGGTCAAGTCAGGAGTCGTCCCTACACATAAATATTCTGGAACTGAGGGCCATTTACAATGCCCTAAGTCTGGAATGGCCTCTGCTTCAAAACCAGCCGGTACTGATCCAATCAGACAACATCACAGCAGTCGCCCATGTAAACCGACAGGGCGGCACAAGAAGCAGGATGGCGATGGCAGAAGCCACAAGGATTCTCCGATGGGCGGAAAATCACGTCTTAGCACTGTCAGCAGTGTTCATTCCGGGAGTGGTCAACTAGGAAGCAGACTTTCACAGCAGACACGACCTACACCCGGGAGAGTGGGGACTTCATCCAGAAGTCTTCCAACTGTTGGTAAACTGTTGGGAAAGACCACAGGTGGACATGATGGCGTCCCGCCTAAACAAAAAACTAGATATTGCGCCAGGTCAAGGGACCCTCAGGCGATAGCTGTGGACGCTCTAGTGACA